>NC_030430.2:8130000-8232500 GCF_001660625.3 Ictalurus punctatus | reverse complement strand
TTGGATAATCACAGTGTCCTGATGATTTTCTGCTCAAACCTCCAGCGTGAGTCACTCAGAGACCAAGCTGGAGTTCTGCCCGACTTCACCACTTCCAGAAAGTGCAGCTGTGAAAACATCACAGATCACAGATCAGTGGATCGATGATGGTTTATGTGCACTATATAGTGAATAAGGTGTGTGGTTTGGGACACGCCCACAGTGGATAGCTGATGGTGTTTATGTGCACTATATAGTGAATAGGCCCATACGTGGCCTGTATGGTAACAGGGTTGATTGTTGGTCGTTATTTCAGACACCCTTTTTCCACTGAAGTCCTGTAAAGCATATAATTCCTGACTCTGTGAAGCTTATTAGTGAAATTGGACGTGAAAATAAGCATTGAAAGCACAGCTGAAGAGAGCGATGGTGATGAATCACTCACATGGGAGACGTTAAATCACAACATTTCCTTCTTTTAAAAAAAATTTTTTTTGCAAACAGCCTCGTTTTCTCAATGGTTAAACAATCAGCTTCAGTACACATGAATTCTCTGGTGTGCAAATCACTGCGCTGACAAATCACATCTCTTATCACCTGTAAATGTAATTAGCTTGAGGAACGCAGCATACAGATAGCATCGTATTCGTTGTGTTTACAAGAAGAGTCTATGTGAATGAAAAAATAGTTTGGAGTCATGATTTTCTATCAGCTCTGAATGAACAATGCAGCAGAACCCATGGAGGTTCAGTTAGCGGTCAATGCTAGGTGTAATTACATGTAATATTAGTTGAACAGAGTGTTTTCTTAAGAACTAACCAACATATCCGAGGTAAATGTTGAGCTTCCTGACAACTGTGTCTCATTTCCATTATCGCTGTGTGTTCACGTTGTCTGTGTACAAGATATGAAGCAGTAATATTGAGTCAAATACATCATTAACTTGTTGAGCAAGTAGTTAAAGTCAGGGTTACTGTTGCTAGGCAACTGGAAAATCTGCAGACAAAGTGTAAACTAGCTAATGAATGGGGATAAGTAAGCTAATAAGCTAGCTATTGAATGGGGCTAAACATTTAAGTAAGTAAATGTTGTATAAAGACAATCGGAAGCCATTATAATTGAACACAATATTTTCTTAATAAATCTGAGGTTAATGTTGACTTTCCTGACAATTTTGATTCAGTTTGACTGTTGCTGTGTCTTCATACTGTCTGTATGCAAGAAAAAACACTAATCCTGAGTCGATATGTGATAATCTTGTTCAAGTAGTAGGGAACTGTTGCTAGGCAAATGGAAAGTCTGCAGGCAAAGCATGAGCTAGCTAATGACTAAGCCTTCATAAAGAAAATTGTAATTTTAAGTGTAATTTTAGTGTTTTGTTAATAAATGAACAACACACCTGAGGTAAATGTTGATGTTCCTGATGATTTCGTCTTAGTTTCAACTGCTGATGTGTGTCTATATATAAGATTTACTTAGCTGAATTATTAACCTCAGTCATTAGCTACCTGCAGAGTTTCCATTTGCCTAGCAACAGTAATCCTGACTTAAACTACATGAATGACAGTAATATTTTAAAAACAATAAATATCACAAACAATCATCTTCACCAGTCGATTGCTTATATAATATTCTTACAAGCATTATTTAAACTGGAACTATAGAATTTTTATTTATGCAAATGAGGCTTTGTCTAATTAAATGTCTCCATATAAAATCAAACAAACAAACAAGCAAAATATATACTTTTTGGATGATGTTAGAACTAAAATAGGTATCTCACTGTGAAAATGCTCTTAAGTGAAAGACTTAAAAAAAAGTCTTTCTTTTAAAAAAGAAAACTGTTAGAACAAAAAGCGTTGTTTTTTTGGGCCATTTTCCAGGATCAAATCTAACGTAAATACAAAAACGTTTGTGGAATTTCCTCTGTGATATTTTTTTTTAATGGGAATGGAATGAATTTTCATGAATGCGGGACATCTAGAAACTTTTAGTTCTGAATATAGAAAAAACTTTTGAGGACAACAGTTTAAAAAAATATTTACAATGTTGTTTAATGTGTTTGCATGTTGTTAGTGTGTTTTATAAGGTTTATAAAGGTTTATAATGACACAAATTGACACGTATTGTATATATTTATCAGGAAACAAGCTGTTCAGGGATATATGACATGATGTGACTGTGAAGTGGGTGGAGCTTAAAGATAAAAAAAATTATGGACAAAACCAATAAAATAAACATTTTGAGATGTTTTATTACTATGTATTAAGAGAAGACATGAAGATAGATTTGACCAAATTATCCAAAAACTCTGAAAAATTATTGTCACAACCAACATTGTTGCTTCTTCATGTAGTGTCTTGCCTTAAGGTGAAAAAACAAAAGCACAGTTTTGCTGAAATGTATTGTTTATGTTTCCAGACTTTACTCATTTCTCATTTTAACTGGCCACTGAAACTGGGATTCCATCCAGAGCTCCATGAACACGGTCATTTCCACAGCAGTAGTGGAAATTCTGCTAAAGAGAGGAACGTTGGCATTTCTCTCTCTCTCTCTCTCTCTCTCTCTCTCTCTCTCTCTCTCTCTCTCTCTCTCTCTCACTCCTCACTTTCCTCCTGTCTCACTCCCACTCTCCGTCTGCACATCTGGAACGATGGATCAGTTCTGAGTGGAGCTGCAGGTTCAAACATTTGGACTTAAACCTGCTGCGCAAAAGCTGGACTTTAATCTGAGTATTGCAGGACAGAGAGGTAAGGTAGTTTTATATTTCCTCTCATACCCCCTTTTCCTCCTCTCTTCCTCTCTCTTTCACCGTCTCTCCCTCTCTCTCTCCCCATCTGTTGCGCTGTTGTATTCATTCCACTTTTCCAGACACACAGAACACGTGGAACTTCTCCAGATTCTCAGATGGTTTCACACTGTTGTTCTTTTACAGCGTACAGCAGCGTACTATCTATCTATCTATCTATCTATCTATCTATCTATCTATCTATCTATCTGTCTGTCTGTCTACCTGTCTATCTGTTGAGTGAGACAGATAAATAGAGAGAGAGACAAAAAGGGATTTATCTATTTATCTAGAGCGAGACAGAGAGAGAGAAAGAGAGAGAGAGAAAGAGAGAGAGAGAGAGAGAGAGAGTTAATAATGTTTTAATGTTAATATGGCTTTGGCAATATAAAGCCTTTTACCATGCCAGTAAAGCTATTTGAATCTGAATCTTGTGAGAGAAACCGGTATCTATCTATCTATCTATCTATCTATCTATCTATCACTCAGTTTTAGCATGACCTGAGGATATCTGGAGGAATGGATAGATAGATAAATAGATAGATAGATAGATAGATAGATAGCCAGCAAACAAGCACCGTACACAGTAAACACAGTAAGACAGTTAATTAATTAATAGACTAGCAAACATGCATTACAGCCATTTAGATAAATTTCAAACTAAACAGTAAACAGACTAACTCACAAACAAGCATCAACAACACATCTCTTTTAATAAAATGCACATTTTGTAACCAACAACAGTACTTCATCTGGTTTCATGTGTAACGATTGGACCCCACGCTGCTTATCACTTGGTGAAGAGTCGTGTTGTTTTCGGATAGTTTAAAGGACGAGTTGAAACCCCTGCGTATCTGCTGTGTTGTATAAATGAGGAAGAGGTCTGAAGAGTTAAATTCGTTTTCATGTTTTCCATCCAGCTGTGTGACTCTTGAGAAAAGATTTCTGTCCTGTTCTGGTGCCAGTGTTTCAGACTCCAGTGCTCGCTCTTGTGGCTGTGAACCAAACAACTGGTGAAAAAAGCTGTCAGTGTGTTTGCCATCTCAGGCCAGAATTTAATCCCCAGCTCCTTATCTGGCCATTCCAGAGCCTGAGAAAGTGGGTTTCGTTATTTTAGGGCTTCATGGCAGGAATGTAGAGATTATTCTAGAAATAAAACTCAAAACTGACCCAAGAATGACCTCCAATATTCATATCCAGAGAAAAACCACTCACTCTGAAAACAGATCTCCTGGATTTACTGTAACACACACACACACACACACACACACACACACACACACACACACACACACACACACACACACACACACACACATACTTCACCCCAGGCTGAAACTCTCCATCTGATGCTGTCCTTAGCATAACAGTAACATAACATAACAGTGAACAGGTTAACTCACAAACTACTACCACTACTACTATTACTTACGACTAATAATAATAATAACAATAATAATAATACATCTTTGTATTAATAAGATTTGTGTTAAATGCTAATGAAGTTTTGTTTCTAGCAGGTGTGTAGAGAAGAGTGTGATCTGTTCCTCAGTCAAAGGCTCGTCTGGTTCGGAGGTTTGGCCAGACCACACACACACACACACACACACACACACACACACACATTCTGGAGTGTGGGACTGTTTTTTGCCCAGAGGAAAGTGTGTACTGGGTGTGTTAGCGATGATCTGGAGGAGGTGTGTGTTATGCGCTCTTCTGCTTTGTTGCGCTCTTGTCTTCGGAACCGAGCCTGAACACCATCAGGAAGAACAACACACAGGCCAGAAGAATAAAGGAAGAGACAGGAAGGGAAGCACAGAGGCGATGTGTCCGGATCAGTGCAGCTGCATGGCCGAGGAAGTTGTCGACTGCGCCGGGGTTAATTTATCCGAGTTCCCACAAGAGCTACCGGAAAACACACGCCAGCTCTCACTACAGGTGTGTGTGTGTGTGTGTGCGTGTGTGTGCGCACACACGTGTGTTAGATCTTTTTCTTTTCTTCATTTTTCTCCCCCCAGTAACCGCATTAAAGTTAGTAGAGTTGAATACACGGGTCACGTGACCGGCGGACGTGGAAAGCTGGCGATCTCCAGAATTATGCTGTTATTCCCAGGTCCACATTCTACGTTTCCACACTGAACAATATTCCAGAAATTGTCCAACACCCGTTAGCGCCTCTTCTGTGCTCAGGAAGCTGTGAATTCTGCACACACCGAGCACGGAGAAGTGACTTGAAGCGACATGAATGTGTAAAGAAGAAACTTTCGCATGTGCGAGCAGTTTAGTTCTGCGAGCACTGAGCACTGACACAAGATCATTTCCCTCTCAAGGTGCGATTCAGGTGTTCTGACACTTGCTTGTCCGTCCTCACGCTCTCCAATAAACATACTGTTTAAATGCCTTAAACGTACACTATATTGCCAAAAGTTTGTGCACCCCCTAACCATCACACCCATATGTCCCATTCCAGATCGATTCCCCCTGTGTTTGCTGTTATAATGACCTCCTCCACTCTTCTGGGAAGGCTTTTCACTAGATTTCGGGGGGTGAGGGTTTGCGTTCTTTCAGCTACAAGAGCATTAGTGAGGTTGAGATTAGGTGCTCATGTTGATGTGAGGTGGCTCCAGTTCCAGTTCATCCCAAAGTGATGTTCAGTGTTCAACATGTACTATATATATATATATATATATATATATATATATATATATATATATATATATATATATATACACACATTGACGTTTCCATTACAGTCTCTCGAACCCCCTGAGACTTCACTACGAACTCTGCGCTAATGCACCTCTCTGATTGGAGGTTACATAACGGTGCTAATGTGACTGAGCCAAGCGGTGCAGTGCGAGTATGATTAATCTGCTCATTATGTACATCTGTGCATAGAAACCCAGAAAATCACAAGAACGCGTTTAGAATATTTTCCGAGTAAATGAGACCCCTTGTGTGTCATGAGATCATTAACGTTAATATCTCTAATATAATAACACTCGGATAACTTCGTGACCATAAGCATGTCACGTAATAAGAATAAACGTCTGCTTACTGTATATAATGACCATAATCTCCTAATCTCAAAGAGGCGAGGCAAAGAGGGTCTGTCAGAGCATCACGTTTACTTCCTTCAGCTCCTGAGAGAAAAACAAAACACAAACACAAACAAACAACAACATTAAAATCCAGGTTTGTATCAAGACATCTAATATTCTGTCTTTCTCGGGGTTTTTTTCTGCATCAGAATAATCAGATCTCGGAGATCAGAGCGGAGGATCTCACACGACTCCTTCATCTGGAGACGCTCAACCTGCAGAACAATCGGCTCACCACGCAGGGTGTGTGTGTGTAAAAGTTTCTATGATTTGATAGCTACATCAGATTCATCAGACTTGGCTGGATGACTACATTTGGGTTAAAGGCAGAGTGCTGCGTGTATATTTCAGTTCTGGCAGAACGAACACTTTCACTGCAGTTTGTTCACTTGAATTAGATTTTTTTGGTGAGATCGGGTTTGTTTTTGTGTGTGTGTGTGTGTGTGTGTGTGTGTGTGTGTGTGTGTGTGTGTGTGTGTAGCCAAGAGCATGATTAAAAATGAACAATAACAGATGGTGATGAATGGAGTACAGCGAGATCAGAAAAATACGAATTACATACAAGGAAAAATAAACTTTGAGCCTTCACTTAAGTTAAATATCCATAATGTCACGTCTAAAGAACTGTTTCCTAAACTACAACAACATTCTTTACTCCTTTATACTGAAGATTCCATGGCGTAACTTCATAAAAAAAAAGTTCTGTGAGGAACAAAACACTCAGTAGTGTCACTGTTACCATTATTCACTGATCATTAAACATCGCCGTAGTTTTAATTTGTTTATTGTTAGAGATAATGTTGTGGGCCGTCTGTGAAACAAATTAGTTCTATTTTTCTCTCTCTCCAGAAGCGTAAACTCGTCTTTCCTGAACATGTCGGAAAACTTAAAGTTACAACTTTACCTCTGCCCGTTACTCAGCGCTGACACTGGAGACTCCCTCCTTACGTCTTCATTTGACAGAAATCTTCACAATATCAACGATTACACACAATATTTTAAACAGTTTATTATCAGTTGAGCATCTGCTGTACACGTTCCTGTGAAGGAGCTGTTGCTATAGCAACGATAACGTATTAGAGCGAGCGCATTAATATAAACCTGCGCTACTGTCAGAGCCGCTGTTATAGAGAACTAATCAACACCTGACGACCAATCACAATCCACCAAAACTGTGGTGTAATTTGTTAAAATTTTTATTAGCGAGTTATGTGGTATTGTGAGCCAGTCAGCTTCCAATATGCAAAGTGTGTGTGTGTGGTTCCAGGACTTGAAGATGATGGGTTTGAAGCTCTGGAGCAACTCAGTTACTTATACTTGGCGAATAACAAGGTGAGATCAGAAGGCGTTGCTCTTTAGAATAATGACGCAAGACAACACAAAGTCTTTACCTTTACACAGCGAGTTAAAGTATCTGTGTAGAAAAAACCCCCTCGAATTTAGCAAAATGAAACATCTGTCTGCATTAGACATGCGCTGATAATCAGGTATGCAATTTCTGACAAGATTCGACACACAATATTGTTATCAAGAACACTCCAAAACACCAGCTAAAACATTACGCAGGAAAGTCTATTTAAAATGTAATTATTATTATTATTATTATTTGCTATACTCTCTTTTGCAGTGGTGGAAATCTAACAAACAATAGTTTGAACTAGCCAACTGGCTAATGTTAGCATGGTGGTCCCTTTGAGCTAGCATTAGCTAACTTAACACTTAGAGCTAGTCTACTAGCTAGTTTGTTGCCAAAAAGATGGTGTTTAAACAGAGCTAGTCTGTTACGTTCTCCTGATGTTACACCTCAGTAGCTCGCTGTTCACCCACACAGCTACATGTTTTTTTTTTTTATCTGTCGACCCAAATGCAGCAAAAACTACTGTAAACATTTCTGATGAAGCTCATTCCTGAGCCCCGATTGAAGTCGGAAGGTTAAAAGAAAAATCAGGTCAAAGTTTGTCCCGGTTTTGGCTGCCGCTCAGCGTCTGTTTAAACCTCCGAACACATTCCGGCATTTGTTTGGAAATTCACTGATGGGAAATAAAGCTTGGGCGTTTTTTTTTTGGTCATGAGAAAACAATTCCCCATCCATGTCACCATGACCAGCAGAAGACTCGCTCCTCGTCCCATCCTGGGTTTTTGGCTGAAGCCAGGGTTAACACGCTGACCCCGGGGGCGGAGATAACGCAGCGTATTCCAGCTAGGCATCTTAATTTGCCTGGTATTCATGACATTTATTACATTTAAAGACCAAATATATCAGGATACCAGCATACACTATAAAACTGTCGCTATTTATTACCAACAATAAATCGTTGGTTGTTAGCTGGTTTCTAGCTGCAGTTCTTTCTCCTAATGGTCTAATTTTGCTGAGTTTCTTTTCTCTTATTCTTGCTGTCTGGCCACTGAGTCATATTTTTCTGTTTCACAGCTCACGGCAGCACCCAGATATCTTCCGCCAACGCTGATTAGCGCCGACTTCGCTGCAAACCAGCTCACCACGATCTACCCCTACACGTTTGGCGAGAAACCGGGACTGAAGCACGTTAAACCCTTTCTCATTTCTATATAAACTGAACGGAGTAGTAAATTTACTTGAGTGCATTTCTTGCCATGCCTTGTTTCAGGTCAGTGTACCTCCACAACAACAAGCTGTCCGACGCAGGTTTACCAGAAGGAATGTTCAACGGTTCGGACAACTTGGAGGTGTTAATCCTCTCCAGCAACTTCCTGCGCTACGTCCCTAAAGGCCTGCCAAAAGCACTCTTCCGTCTTCATTTGAAGGTAGCTCTAACGAACTGAACCGTTCTCAGAGCTTAGCAGATTGTGTGCTAGCAGCTGAAGGTAGTCTACCACCGCAGTTAACAATTTTAGCTCAGCTGATGTAACACTCGAAGGTAGTTAACTCAGAGCAGGTTAACTTCCAGATTGCTAGCTTGGATCTGGGGCTAGCATACTGCCAAAACACTGTAGCTAACCTACTGTTTTTTTTATATCGGATTTTCTGCCAATTTCCCAATTCCCACAACTAGCTAACTTTAGTTTAGCATGTGCTTCCTCTGAGACACCTGTAGATCTTTTTGAAGTGATGCTCATGTTATGTCACAGGGCAGTGTAACACACTCGGAGGAAAGTACTATCTATCCTCTTCCACAAACATGAGCTCACAGATTGGCTAGCATCACTGTGATAGACAAGGAAGAGAGAGTAAGCCTCTCCCACCCAGAGCAAAAAATACGACAAAAACGATGTTGCCAGCTAAAGGACGTATGAAAAACGACTCATTATTTTTTGACCAATCAGATTTGAGAATCGTCAACGGCACTTTCGTGTAATATTATCCAAACTGAGATTTGACTCGCAGGTCTCTTCTAATCTTTCTCCTCTAAAAAGTATTTTCTGTTGACCATGTTCCTTCAGAATAACAAACTGGAGAAGATTCCTTCTGGTGCGTTCGAGAACCTGCCCCATCTGAGGGAACTGTACCTACAGAACAACCTCCTGAGCAACAGTGGCATGGAGAACACCACATTCAGGTCTTACTCGGTGTGAAACAGAAAGGCCGTACCCTCACCTTCTTCATAACGCTCCCACTGCGAGCAACCTCTCTTCAGCTTCCTGTTATTCTTTATCGTGAACCATAATCACTCTCTCACGTTCTGTCCGTATCTCTTCAGATCTCTCACGGTCTCGCTTTTCCCCATCCAGCTTTCTTTTTCCACTTCATACTCCCTTCCTTCCTGCTTCACAGCTTTATTGGATGAACGTTCCCTTATCTTCTTTTCTCTTCCTCAATCTACATAAACCAAAAGCTCGTAGAGAAGCACTAAACACCACACAACTTCATGTCTTTCTCCTTCAGTCGAGGAACATGACACATTTTGAAGGAAACTCATGATATGCCTGACGTAACTTGTAAACTCTCACGATCTCACGTTCTCTCTCTCTCTCTCTCTCTCTCATACAGTCGCTCTTTTTGCTTTCTCAACTGGAATTTAGTGAACTTCACAAGCATTGTCTCTTTTTTTTGTCTGAAGGAAGTTATGCAGATAACTGTTCTTCTGGTATCATTTGTGATATCGCGAGAACACTGTACTTATGTTTTCATGTGATTCTCTCTCTCAGTCATCTGAGCAGGCTGGAGTACCTGGACCTGTCCAACAACAACCTGAGCGCAGTACCCCTAGGTCTCCCTCGGACCCTGATGCTGCTCCACCTGGAGAAGAACTACATTACGTCTGTCAAGGTCGATTCCCTCAGCGCTGTGAAGGATCTTCAGTACCTGCTGCTTCACCACAACCGGCTTCGTGCTCGCCACATCCACCGCGACGCCTTCCGCGGCCTCAAGCGCCTGCACACACTCCACCTGCACCACAACCTGCTGGAGCGAATCCCTCTGGGACTGCCGCGCCGCGCCCACACTCTAGTGCTGCTCCGAAACTTCATCAACGAGATCGGACGTGACGATCTCAGCACTCTTTACACGCTCAACGAGCTCAACCTGAGCTACAACCGCTTGACGAGTGAACGCCTCCATCGCCACGCCTTCAGGAAACTGCGAGTGCTGGAAGTCCTGGATCTGTCCGGGAACAAGCTCAGCATGCTGCCACTCGGACTTCCGAAGAGCCTTCACGTTCTCCGGGCAAAGGATAATCAGATCGCCGAGCTGCCAGAGGGGGCGCTGACGGGCATGAGCAAGCTGGCGGAGCTCCATCTTTCTAATAACCAGATCAAACTGGGCTCCATCTACCAGGGGGCGTGGCAGGAGCTTGGCTCTCTTACGGTGAGAAGCTCATTCGGGTCCTAGCAAAAGGTTGTTGTCTGACAAAAGTGTCCAAAGTTTGTTTTCCCAAAGCTGTTTGTTATCTCACATTCACAAGGAAGTGATTTTTCCACTTTAGATTGGTCGCTAGTAGACATTCTTTAATCAGGTTTGCTGCCGGTTGCCATGGTTTCAAGTTAACACCTAGCTAGCTCAATAGATGGCTTCACAAGCGTGGTGTTTCTTTCTGCAATTATAAATAGTCGTTCCCTCAATAGCCTCTCTCTCTCTCTCTCTCTCTCTGTCTTTCTCTCTTACTGTCTCTCTCTTTCTCTCTCCCTCTCTGTCTCTCTCTCTTTCTCTCTGTCTCTCTCTGTCTCTTTCTGACTCTCTCTTTTTCTGTCTCCCTCTCTTTCTCTCTCTCTCTCTCTTTCTCTCTCTCATTCTCTTTCTCTCGTTCTGTCTCTCTCTTTCTCTCTATCTCTTTCTCGCTCTCTCTTTCTCTCTCTCTCTTTCTGTCTTTATCTCTTTCTCGCTTTCTCTTTCTCTCTTTCTCTTTCTGTCTCTCTCTTTTTGTCTGTCTCTCTCTCTTTCTCTCTCTCTCTCTTACTCACTCTCTCTTTCTTTCACTCTTGAATTTAATAAGACATAAACAGTGTCTGCAGTTTATCACGTTACGGAAAAACCGCAAAGCGTAAACTCCTCTGTCCTGAAAAGGTAAAGTTACAGCTTTACATCTGACTGTTACAAAGCGCTGACACTGGAGACTCCTTCCATATGTGTTACATAAACATCTTCTTACAGAAAACTTGACCAGATCAAATCCCTGTGAACGAGCTGTTACTACAGAAACGATAACATATTAAACTTGTGAGCTGCACTACTGTCAGAGCTGCTGTTGTGAAATGTGAAACTGATTTATTATAGTGTGTGTGTGTGTGTGTGTGTGTGTGTGTGTGTGTGTGTGTGTGTGTCAGACTCTGGATCTGTCAACTAATCTGCTGTCTCATGTCCCTGCTGATCTTCCTGAGTCTCTGGAGTTCCTACATCTGCAGAACAACAGGATCAGCAGCATCTCTGCCACGGACTTCATCAGTACCCCCAACATCAAGAGCATCTTCCTGAGGTCTTAAAAACACACACACACACACACACACACACACACACACACACACACACACACACACACACACACACACTTTATGCCCCATTAGTCTTTGATTATGTGCGTGTGTGCGTGTGTGTGTATGAATGAGAGAGGCTTTTTTTTTAATTTGCTTGTTCATGGTGACGCTCAACACATTTAGCTGATGGTCTTGTGTAATACCACACGTACACACTCACACACACACACACACACAGAGTGCTGCACTTATGCAACCTCTGAGAAATGTGATGGTTTGTGTTTCGGTGCTTTTCTGTAATGATTTGTTTAACTTTGCTTCACTCAGCAGCCACACACACACACACACACACACACTCACAGTTCCTGACCTCCCCAGCATATTAGTGTTCTATCTCTCCATATTTTTCCTTCACTTCAGAAGAGAGAGTAGTGTGTGTGCATGTGTGTGTGTGTGTTTAGGTGGGTGGTCTCCAGCACCCTGTATGCTTATTCTCATAAGGAAGCCGCTACCTCAGTTGCTCAGACAAAAATAATAATAACAGTGTGGGTGAGAGAGAGAGAGAGAGAGAGAGAGAGAGATGGAGAGAGATGGAGAGAGAGAGATGGAAGCAGCTGTTTACTTTTAATTGGATGTTAAAGGTCAGGGACTGTGTGTGTGTGTGTGTGTGTGTGTGTGTGTGTGTGTGTGTGTGTGTGTGTGTGTGTGTGTGTGTGTGTAAGGACAAAACCAACAGCTCCACTTCACTTTCATTTACCTCTCCATCTCTCTCTGCATCTGTCCATCTCTCTCTCTCCATCTCTCTCTGCATCTGTCCATCTCTCTCTCTCTCTCTCCATCTCTCTCTCTCCATCTCTCTCTGCATCTGTCCATCTCTCTCTCTCTCTCTCCATCTCTCTCTCTCCATCTCTCTCTGCATCTGTCCATCTCTCTCTCTCCATCTCTCTCTGCATCTGTCCATCTCTCTCTCTCCATCTCTCTCTGCATCTGTCCATCTCTCTCTCTCCATCTCTCTCTGCATCTGTCCATCTCTTTCTCTCCATCTCTCTCTGCATCTGTCCATCTCTCTCTCCATCTCTCTCTGCATCTGTCCATCTCTCACTCTCTCATCTCTCTCTCTCCATCTCTCTCTGCATCTGTCCATCTCTCTCTCCATCTCTCTCTGCATCTGTCCATCTCTCACTCTCTCATCTCTCTCTCTCCATCTCTCTCTGCATCTGTCCATCTCTCTCTCTCCATCTCTCTCTGCATCTGTCCATCTCTCTCTGCATCTGTCCATCTCTCTCTCCATCTCTCTCTGCATCTGTCCATCTCTCTCTCTCCATCTCTCTCTGCATCTGTCCATCTCTCTCTCTCCATCTCTCTCTGCATCTGTCCATCTCTCTCTCTCCATCTCTCTCTGCATCTGTCCATCTCTCTCTCTCCATCTCTCTCTGCATCTGTCCATCTCTCTCTCCATCTCTCTCTGCATCTGTCCATCTCTCTCTCTCTCTCTCCATCTCTCTCTCTCCATCTCTCTCTGCATCTGTCCATCTCTCTCTCTCTCTCTCTCCATCTCTCTCTCTCCATCTCTCTCTGCATCTGTCCATCTCTCTCTCTCCATCTCTCTCTGCATCTGTCCATCTCTCTCTCTCCATCTCTCTCTGCATCTGTCCATCTCTCTCTCCATCTCTCTCTGCATCTGTCCATCTCTCACTCTCTCATCTCTCTCTCTCCATCTCTCTCTCTCTCTCCATCTCTCTCTGCATCTGTCCATCTCTCACTCTCTCATCTCTCTCTCAGGTTTAACCGTCTCTCCGCTCTCTCCGTGGCCGAGGACTCCTTCTCTCACCTGTCCAAGCTGCAGGTGTTGGACATCGGACACGGAAGCGCCACACCCCGCCGTAACCATGGAGAGGAGCCAGAAGAAGACTATACAGAAAACGAGGAAGAAGAGGTGCAACCGAAAATAACAATAAACTGAAGAGAGCATTATACAGAGAATACTCTAATGAGTTATACTATATAGAGTGTAGATGATGCAGGTCATGTGACTCTGAGCATTACTGATGATGTAATTAATGACTAAGTAATATTGATGATGATGATGATGCAGGTCATGTGACTCTGAGCATTACTGATGATATAATAAGAGTGGAGATGATGCGAGTCTGAGCAGCTCGGCTTTTATAAATATGTAAATTTTTTTATCTTTAGGCTACATTTGCACATCATTTATAATGTGTGTGTGTGTGTGTGTGTGTGTGTGTGTGTGTGTGTTTGTGTGTAGGAAGTCCATTAACCTCGGACTCGTTTATCTCAAAAACCACTTTAATGTCCGCTCTGATATGTCACTCGCCTCAAGGCAGCATGGGAAAACGATACAAGCGCTCTAAAGGAATTATCCGTGACGGATTATTATTTTATCTCTTTAACTTTTTCTTCTGGAGCAGATAGAGTTCTGTTGGATCTTTGCCTTTTTTATAATTGAAAACAAAAGTATGGAAAGAGCAGCCGGTGAGTCGTGTGGTGCCGACGACAAACACTTCACCCTGAGATATTTTCCACACAAAAAAACTTTAGGAAAAACTTCACTAATGTGCAGATATGCTGAGGTCTGAAAAATGATCATTTAATTCTACTTACTAAATTCCACAGATTTAAATCTGGTATTTATTATCATTAGAAATATACTGTGTCTCTTTAACTCCTGGAACTCTTTTTATTTTACACAGATATTCAGTCTCTCCAGGATTTCGCAATCGCGGAGATTAACGCAAAATCGAGGAAACTCCGCATTATTCAGAGGCACATGCAATTTTTCAAAATTACCGCAGATTTTAGGTGAGACGCGTCGTGACGATGTCACGTCCAGCCAAAGCGCTCTTTGATTCACGCGCGCCGAACACGAGTACAGCTAAAAGCTCTCGTCTACCAACAAACGTCACTGCGATAGACCACGCAAAACTATTTCTAACTATTTATAATTTAAAACTATTTTAATTGTGATCTCGCCGATTCAAAGCACAAAAAAATCTTTTTAAAAAGCTGCAGAAAATGTTTTGTGTTTTTTGGCCACAACGATGACGAAAAAAACGTTGTGAAATCCTGTACGGACCGGATAATCGAATTATACATCACCTGCATTTAGTGCCAAAAAGAAATCAATCTGACTGAAATTTTTGTCAGCTTCAAAAAATTCCTTCAAAAATGTCAACACATTAAAATACATTTTTTTAAAAAGTGTAATATTCAGGGGGTTTTTTTTCGTTGTAAATCATGAATTTTTACACTAACTCAACATTGAAAACAAGACTTTTTTCTTTTTTTTTTATCAAAGCAGGGATGAGGATTTGTCAGGTTAGTGTTTTTTTCTTTAAACTAGCTACTAAATGCTGCTCGGTAAGTCACAGGACAGGCCGCGTGCGTTAATCCGTACGCTAGCACTAATGAGAAGATTTGAGAAAAGTTGAGACAACAAACACTTTACATTATGTTTAATATTTAATGTTTGAATGTTTTTAATAAAGAGAAGAAGGTGAAAAATCTTTTTTCTGTTAGCAAGAAATTCTGATTAGCGACATTTGACGTTCCCCCAGCCCCCCTCAAACACACACACACACACAAACACACCGCTATGTGTCTATCTCTGGTGCAGGACACCAGGAATCCGTACTTCTTCTTTTTTTCCGCTTGTTTTATTGGGTTGTATTTTATCGTTCACACCCGATACACAGCAGATGGCTTCCATTTTTTCGTAAGGAGAATCTCATTCAAGGTGTGACGAGGTCGAGTTTAATGACGGATCCATCTTGAGGGACGTTGGTACCACCTTCTTGCTGTTTCCACTCACACAGGCCAGAACCAGGTCTTCGCCTTTGGAACTGAAAAGCAGTAAAACAGCGAGCACGAGAGGGTTTAAAGTCGGGGCGTTTGGCTTTGGTCAAAAGTGGTTCCAAGAAAGAAAAAAAGGGTTTAGACTCAGACGCTTTACAGAAATCAGCAGCAGGTCTCCAGATTTCCTGTGCCTTCATGTCCGTGGAGACATGACTCAAAACATTTGGTTGGAGGCTTCTGATCTGAGACACAGATGGAGAGAAACTGGCTCACATAAAGAAGTGTTCTTTCTTTCTTTGACTTTTTCTGTATGTTATTCTTTACAGCGGATGAGCGCACTAACGAGAAGTGTAACGACCCCCTTCTGTATACCCCTGCAGCCCCTACCACAGTAACAGACCAGTAGAACATCCTTTATGACAATCTGGTGGCTAGTCACCTAGCTAACAATAAACAACAACTGACGTGCTAACATACCGGGAAACTGATTAAACTAAGAACTGACAGGTTTGCCTTCAATACAGTAGACAGTAGCTAGCAAGCATATCTAGCTAGCAAGTCATATCTAGCTCAACTGACTAATGATCTAACATTAGCTTTCTCTCTGTACTAATACTAACCTCTGTAGCAACTAACACAAATGCTTTAAAATGCTTCTTTTTTTTTTTCGGGGCAAAGCTAACCAATGGGATAAGAAGCTGCTGTTGTTGCTAGTGGTCTCAGACGTCTGTACACCAAGACAGGGCTTTATTATATATTAGAAAAGCATATAATAAACTCAGTCTACATGCTAACACACAGCTAATAGCAAAATCAGATTAGTAGCTAATAATATGATGTTTCAAATATCATGAGTAAGATTAGAAATAATAATAATAATAATAATAATAATAATAATAATAATAATGTTCATATTTCAGCTAATAGAATCATACCGGTTTTAGCCTAGACTGCAAATGCTAAACATCTGATATTTTTTATAACAGATCACCCCTTTAAAAAAAATTTTTAAATAAAAAACAATCTTGAAGTATTTTCTGTACTACATCATCATCCTTAAGGTGTTTTGTACACAGCAATTAAATTATTTTTGAAAGAAAACACTCAGCTGTTTGTTTTTTCTCCTTTATATACGGTATGTGACAGTTGTTGATCATGTGACCTGTAAAGATACAGTTAAAGTTTGCCCCTGGAGTGTTTATTTACATGACATTAAAGCTGAACTTTTAAAGTAACGTCATCAAGAACGGCTAATAACCCCGAAAGTGTTCTTAATCCTGCAGAAAATATCGAGGACACGCCAGTTCTGACGTTTCTCAGGATGAGGCTAAGTAGCTAATGCTAGCAACATGGCCTTGTACTAGCAAATGAAGAACACAGCTGGGACATATGATGATATAATTTACCAAGCTATTGAAATTATATCACAATACTTTCTGGCTAGTAGTGAGTCGTGTTTTTTTTTTTGTTTGTTTGTTTGTTTTACAGATTTGTACGTTATAATTTTTTTTGTAAACATTAAATCAGGTTTTTCTTTTTTATCTCTCAGATATCGTGGGTATCCAGGGAAGGTGGACATAAGTGCAGATGAGCTTCATTAAATAAACAACTAACTAACAAACACACATGGGAACCAAAAAACTATAACAAAACATGCCATAAACTCAAGCGACTCACAACAACAACACAACCATATAAGAAGCACAACACTCTGCAATGAGGGAGACAAAAGGAAGAACTTACATAAGGGAACTAATTAGGGGGACACAGAACAGGTGTGCACAAACACAGGACATGACACTGGCAACACAAGAAAACATTCAGAAATGTGAGTGAGGATGTCCTCTGCTGGTCTGGGGGAGAACTGTCCATGATGCATATGACAGCTTTTTATTCATTTATTAAAAAAAAAAAAAAAAAAAAAAAAATCAGTTGTAATTATGCACAGAATCTTTTAAGATCTTTAAAATGTTTTTCTTCTTAAAGGCAGATTTAAACATTTATCTCTCACCCTGAACAACTTGGACATTTGATCATTCTAATTAACCCACCATTTAGTTTAAAGTTCTTTCATGGTTGTGATTGTCTCTTTTCACTTTTCTCACTGGTGTACCCACAATGCCGTTCGATTAGTGGCGCCTTTAGTGCTGTAGTCTGTCCAGCTCTATCTCCTCCTCATCTGTACAACCTGTTTAAATGGAGCATCTTCCAAAGCTTCAGCTTTCACGCTAACACCATCATCAGCGCCATCATCTCGCTCGTCATCTATTTACAGCTGCATTGCATCCTGGGACTCTGAGTCTAGTGTTTGCACTGTTGTCGCCGCTGCTGTATCCTATGGTGGATTTCTCATGCCGGTGGAGAACGGAGAATGAGACAAGGAGCTGTTGTTATTTTGTCCTATTGAACACAACTGAAAACCTCTGACAGGAATAACACAAATAATAACGGCATCAACCACCAGTTCGCAGGAGTTTTACTTTAAAATGACCGTAAAAGCTGGTCCCCCCGCTCCCTTTAGATTGCTGAACACCTCGGGATCTCTCCTCATCACAATCTTCACCTGAGACTCAACGCATTATTATTTTAAGTATTATTGTGATCACATGCAATGCCTCGCCTGTACTTCCTCTACCAGCTACCTGAGATGACTGAGATGATGATTGTGCTCTCCTGGACTCTCAGCTACACACTGTTAAGACAACAAATTAGGGGTTTTTTTGTTTGTTTTTGAGGCCAGAAATTGGAGCATTGTGTAAACATCATTCGTTCAGATGACTCGAAGACCCACACACAAAAAAATAATAAAAGATGGGACGTCGAGCCAC
This sequence comes from Ictalurus punctatus, assembly GCF_001660625.3. Taxonomy (NCBI): domain Eukaryota; kingdom Metazoa; phylum Chordata; class Actinopteri; order Siluriformes; family Ictaluridae; genus Ictalurus; species Ictalurus punctatus. The sequence continues at coordinate 8,214,102 of NC_030430.2, read as the reverse complement.
GTTCCTGGAAAACAATTTAAAGATTTTCTTTCTTGTTTTGCTAACCATAGATTGAGACTGCTGAGAGAACAAAAACAAAACAAAACAGCTACAACACCACAGGCTGGTGGTTTCAATTGTATTACGGAACCCTGTAACTCTTAAAAATGAAACTTGAATGATTTCAAAAAATTAATTTCGCAGCAGTTTTCCCAATTCGGGCTACAATATCTCATTTTAACGAGGTTTCTTTCCTTGTAATGAGTAACGGATTTGAGATATTAGCATCAAATTAAAAAACACACCACGTGACACAAGCACGTTAAGGACTTTCTAATGATTTTCTTGAAATGTGTGTGTGTATATATATATATATATATATATATATATATATATATATATATATATATTTTTTTTTTTTAATGAAAAATTTGCTTTCAACGTATAATCTGTGTAACAAGGTTGACCTTTCAGACTGACCTCGTAATCACAACACCGTCGAAATAGAGAAAAAAACAAAAACAGAACGCATTTTTCTTCTTCTCATGATCTTCTGGGAATTTCACTTCCGTTAAAACGGATTTGTCTCTGTCTGTCTTCTTCTGCAGGTTCAGTTTATCTTTTACTTTTACACCTCAGTCAGGCAGAAACACTGATAAATATACCTGTGCGTTTTTTTTTTTTGTTTTTTTTTACAGTCATATACAAACACACCTGTATCCAGGATCGCTTTAGAGACAGAAAGTTTTTTTTTCTTGCAAATGTAAATTTCTCTGCCAGGAATATATTTTTATTTAGAAAAGTGAGAAAGAATTAGCCTACCAAGCTATACGTTGCTACACAAGACAAATCCAGACAAATGATTTAAGTTCCACCGTCTGTGATGCGGCTAAAGGGAAGAAAATTTTCTATGTGATGAGCAAGAGGAGCAAAAAAAATCTAGGAACATCAAATTAAGCTTTAAATGAACATGAGAAAGAAATTATTATAAATAACGACATAAACTAAAAAAAAGTTAAATACTTATGATGATACGGCTTAAATATCACGTTTTTGTCAGTTTATACAATTTTACAGCGCCAAATTAGATTTACATGATTGATGTTAAAAGAATTTTAAAGTCAGGTTTCTACAAAAACAAACAAACAAACAAACAAAAAGAAATCTACGAATGCTGTTCCATCACCTCAACCTTAAACGCAGAACGAAACGTAACCCCGAATCCAATTACAGCAAGAAGCTAATCCGTTAATCGATCTATATCCTTTATGTCCGGATTGTCCAACATGGCCGCTATACGTTGGTCTCGAGGCCGTTCATGTCGATGGAGCAGTGCTCCTTGTCCTTGTGTTTAAGGTGTCGTGGGGGCACTGGGGGTATTTTCCGCTCGGGAGGCGGGGGTCGCACTCCTTCCTCTAACTGCATGAGTCGGGCGACATCCGGGGAAACGAGTTCAGGTTTGCCCCCTGCTGGAAGGGGCTGGAAGCTGCCGTTATTCTGCTGGCAGTTCATCAGCTGCTGGATGTGGACGGGTTTCGTCTCACAGATTAGAGGAACCTGGAGAGAGGAGGAGAATAAGTGAAAGTGGAGGAGATGATAAACTCGTGCACTGGCTCAAGAGTTTTAGAAAAATATTTTTAGCTGAAGGTGCACTGGACGGAACAAATTCATTCTCTGTGTTGAAGACACGCCCCTAAGGCCCTTTACCACGCCCCAGCTTTACTGCTCACCATACTGCAAGAAAGGTGGAGCTCAGTTCTAACTGGAAATGTTTTGGGATAAAGTTTTGATTTATTTCCAAAAAAAAAAAGAAAGCAGTAAATCTAGCGCCCCCCCCCCCTCCCCCCCCCCCCCGCCCCCACCCCCAAGATGGAGACATTGGATACTGAATTAGCTACATATCTCCTGGACAGGAAATGACCTAATTAATTTTGAGGTCCACCAGATCCAGTGTCATGAAACGTTGCTGTAGCTGTAAACTTCCAGACCTGCTCTCTGAATCATCCTTGCACAAACAAACCATGTTTACATTATTTGACACATCTGACATATTTCACAGTTTTATAGCTAACTTAGCAAGCTAACAATATCATACAGACACGAGACATCTACATGAGCTCTCCGCTGATCACTGTTGATTCTGGGAGGCGGAGCTTTGTGTGAAGTGAACGAAACAGCAACTGATGTTTTCGTAATTCATCGTCTAACCACTAGAGCTCAGGTGTACAGTACCTTGAAGCAAAAACACTAACGATGACATCATCAAACGAGTGCCAGCTAAATACGCACTCCATACTTCCTTCCAAAATTGTGTTCCTATTGTTTCTACCTTCTCTTAAAACCTCAGATGAGCTGAAATCCTCTCATATTTAGTTCTCGCTTTAATTCAACATGTACAGACCATGTGTATATCTGCATATAAACACTGTACAGAAACCAGACGACCAAAGCAGCACGCATTGGCTTCATCCTTTCGCTGCTTGTCCACTTTTTTTTGTGAAAACTGAGAAAATGAAGTGTCCTTAATCCGTCCAGAGGCAGCACGCCCACATATTTTGGCAGATAACTGATAATGGGATTGTCCTGCACACATGGTGTCCATTAAAAACCCGATTCAGCACAGACTGAACCTTTAACCTCAATCACAATGTCTAAAAAGTCATCGTTCGAGCAAAATAAAAAAAAAATGTCACACTTTACCTTCTAGACGTTTGTCCAGACATGTTTGTGTGTGTGTGTTTGTGTGAAGTTTGCACTGTAGCTAACGAGTACATTAGCCTTGCTACAAAATACTTCTTGGCTGAATATTTATAATTATTCCTTTACTCTAACATGCTGTGTTCGAGTTGATACGTCTCTGTATTAATAACGAGTTTACCACTGACGTGTGCTGTTCTTAAACGTCCCTCATGAATAAAGCTGACGTGTGTTGAGAAATGATCCAGTGGCTTATGGTAATGAAACTCGCAGCACCTTATGGTAATGCTCAGCGAAGATTCGGCTGATTAATCACTTTATTAAGCATGTGAACTTCCTGCATAACTCCAGCATGTAAACCCTGCTCCCCTGAGAGGAATGAAACAGACGTTTGCCTCGGATTGAAAAACGATCTTGGCTCTAGACGGTAGATTTATCCTGTCTAGCTTCCTGTCTGCTTTATTATCTCAATATTTAGGCAACGTTGTGCTCAGTGCGTCTGATAAAGCACTCTGGGTTTTCTCTCAGTGACCTCCAGTATTCTACACCAGTGATTTTCAAAGTGGGGGCCGCGGCACCCTTGGGGGCCGCCAGGGGGCGCCCAGGGGGCCTCAATAATTTGGTGTGAAAAATAAAACAGAACAAGATGTGACTCACTCCATCTCCCTCTTGCATGAAGTCTTTCCTGCAGATGTGCGCCATGATTCCTGTAGCCAGCGCATCTCCCATCACGTTGACCATAGTGCGAAACCGGTCCCTATTAACACAGGGCAAAGGTCAGATGCTGAACACGGCACAAAAGAACGAGAACTGTAAACTGTTAGTCGCAAACCAGATGCAATGAACATGAAGTTTGCACGTATGCACGTGAGAATAAGTATGGAGCAAAACATGCTGTGTGAGAGATAGAAAACATGAAAGTGGATTTTCCACAACGTTAAATGTAACTATAAATGGTTAAAAAGTATGATGTTGTTATTTATTTTAAAAAGTTTAAATACAAAAAGTTAATAATTGGAATAAAACACTTGGGGACGTGCTGTTAGAGGAAAATAATTCTGTGTGGTAACAGTAACTCTGCTTCGTTAATCATTGTCCCATTGAAACCAGAATTCAACAGCCCCCTTAAAAAAGCCGGATGAGGGGTCCCGATACTTTGTGCAGAGGAACTGATGGAATTCAGTCAGTAATTCTACACCCATTAAGTATTATCTTTATGGTAGTTGAAGCCAATAAACTAATGGATGAAGGATTCTACTCACAAAGCCCAGTCCACAGCAATGATGAGTGTGATGTCATCGGTTGGCAGGCCAACGGAGGTCAGCACTATTACCATGGTAACCAGGCCAGCCTGCGGGATGCCCGCCGCACCGATACTCGCTGCTGTGGCTGTGATGCTGAATAGAATTTTAGAATAAAATGATCAAATGTTACATTTTTATAGATGTTTTTGTCTCACCTTTTCACTGTTAAATATTTTAATTAACACACACACACACACACACACACAGAGAAACATTACAGGAATGTTACAGGAACGTTGCAGGAACTTACAGGAACGTTGCAGGAATGTTGCAGGAATTTTACAGGAATGTTACAGGAATGTTGCAGGAACTTTACAGGAACATTATAGGAACTTTATAGGAATGTTACAGGAACGTTACAGGAACTTTACAGGAATGTACCATAAGAGATAACCGTAAGAAAACATTCACGGAACATTTCAGCAGCAGTGCTGACTTTCTTACCCAAAGTAGAACGTTATGAAATGGTTCCCAAAAACAAATGACGCTCAGGAGAACGCTCAGGAGAACGCTCAGGAGAACGCTCAGGAGAACGCTCAGGAGAACGCTCAGGAGAACGCTCAGGAGAACGCTCAGGAAACGTTCTGTTCTTTCTTGTTTATTAACACTCACACAGTGTTGTAGCTAATCAAAGCACTTTCAGATCCTTTAAACTGGAGTGTACTTTCTCGAGTGTGTGTGTCACTTTCTTCAAAATATTACTCGCCTCTCTAACAAGTTATTCACAAGTCCTAACAGTCTGTTCCCAAAATATTGATTTAAAAAAAAACTATCCAGACTGATTTCTATCAATCTCACAGGCAAAGAATCACGAATTCAAAATATCAGCCTCCTCTACAACCTTGAAGAAACATCAAAGAACCCCTACAGCTGTGTTTCAGTATCAGAGAAGCTTAGAGCTAGCCAAAGAACCCGTGTGGAACCGTTTCATTAAGGGTGTTTTCTCAGTCCTTCAGAGCCTTTTAATAAAAAACCGAGAGTCGCAAATTACCACACAAGACGAGAGAGAACTTCAGTGTCTAGAAGATATTAAAAGGGCCATCAGTACTTTTTCTTTTTAGACTCAAGCAATCAATCCAGGTAATGAACGCTGACAGCGACTCTTCTGTTTTTCAGGGCAAACATGACTGTAGCAGTTTTTACTCTGAGAAATCGCTAAACAGCTCCAGAGACAGCGTTTGGGGGAAAAAAACCCAAATATACTGTGATATGGTGAAGTGTTCTGTAAGGAGAACATTTTGAACATTTACTGAATGGAAGGAGTCTCCAGTGTCAGAGTGCATCCTGCACTTCCTGTCCCGACTTTACCTTATGGTGATGATCTGGCCAAAGTCCAGCTCATAGTTGTTGACTTGAGCGATAAAGATGGCCGCCACAGCCTCGTACAGGGCCGTGCCGTCCATGTTTATGGTGGCACCGACAGGCAGCACGAAGCGAATGATGCGCCGGTCGATGTGGTTATTCTCCAGCAGGCACTTAAAAGTGATGGGCAGTGTGGCAGAGCTGGAACACACACACACACGCGCACACACACACACGCACACATGCACGCACCCACATACACACGTTATATTATAGTTAAGTAAATAAATATAATAAATTATTTGTGACATCTATTTAATTATTGCGAATTAAGGATAATTGAGTAGCTAATATTTTTTTTTAAACGAACTATTAAAATGAATGAATATGAAAGTAAAAACAAATAACAATAAAATATAGTTTATTCATTAACTCGTGCTAACTAATTAATAATGTATTAACTGGTGAATTCCTTAATTAAATAAAAATGAATAATGTGTATTAGCAATAAAATAAATAAATAAATAAATAAATAAACAGAATAAAAATAACTATCGTATGTATCTAACTTAGTTAGATTAGTTTGATAAGTTAATTAATTAATGTATTTATTAACGATTCATTTATTAGCTATAAAGTAAATAAATATTAAATATTGTTGATTAATTAACTACTACTAATAATAATGTCTTTCTTTATTTCTTTTTTAAATATAAAACAAACAGCTATAAAAATAAATATAAATAACAATGAAATACAGCTAATTAATTCCTAATAATGAATTCTGTATTGATTATTAATTAACTGTTAATAAATGAGTTCCATTTGTATTAATTGGTTACATTTATTTAATTAAATTAAATTTAATCAATTTAATTTCCATGTTGAGCCACAGTTAGACTCCTCGCTTTGTTGTGTTTTCACACGTCCTCATGTCACGTGTCACACGCCCTAGTGTCACACGCCCTAGTGTCACACGCCCTAGTGTCACACGCCCTAGTGTCACACGCCCTAGTGTCACACGCCCTAGTGTCACGCATCACACGTCCTCATGTCACACATCACAAGCCCTCATGTCACGAATCACACGTCCTCATGTCACACATCACACGTCCTCATGTCACACATCACACGTCCTCATGTCACACATCACACGTCCTCATGTCACACATCACACATCACACGCCCTCATGTCACACATCACACGCCCTCATGTCACACATCACACGCCCTCATGTCACACATCACACGCCCTCATGTCACACATCACACGCCCTCATGTCACACATCACACGCCCTCATGTCACACATCACACGCCCTCATGTCACACATCACACGTCCTCATGTCACACATCACACGTCCTCATGTCACACATCACAAGCCCTCATGTCACACATCACACGCCCTCATGTCACACATCACACGCCCTCATGTCACACATCACACGCCCTCATGTCACACGTCACAAAACTGAAATAACAACAGATCAGTTTAATGACACTGCGTTCTGCATCGACTCTTCACCATGTCCTCATATCACCACGAGACGCTGCGTGAATAATTCATGAATCATAAATCACTCCACCTCCTTCCTTCCAGAGGAAAACAAAACACTAGTTTTAATTGAATTTAACTGTAGAATGCTCAGGACGGTATTTTGCATGTGAACGTTAATGTGTTGAGTGGAAGGTGTAATTAGTTATTATTAGATAAATAACAAAGCCCTTTCAGTTTCCTTGCTTTGTTTTTGCTGATATGAGAGAGAGAAAGAGGGAGAGAGTGAGAGATAGAGAGAGAGAAAGAGAGAGGGTGATAATAATATCACAGCTTATACCACAGTGCTGCTGAGTTCTGGATGGTGATTAGTCAGAAGGAAGGAGTTGATTAGTTTTCTACAACAGCAGCTCTGACAGTAGTGCAGCTGCACATCACAGGGTTATATTAATGCGATCGTTCTAATACATCAATTAATCCAAATGGATTAAAAAAAGTGTGTAATCCTTGGTACGGTGAAGTTTTCTGTACAATTATTTGACATGTATGGAAGGAGTCTCCAGTGTCAGCACTTTATGACAGTCAGAGATTCAGCTGTAACTTTAAGTAACTGTAAACGGTACGTTTTTTTTGTCTTATTAACTTCAATAGAGAGAAAAAAGAGAGGCTGGTGAGGGAACAACTGTGTGTGTGTGTGTGTGTGTGTGTGTGGGGGGGGGGGGGTACCTGGATGAGGTGGCCAGTGAGATGAGCAGAGCCTGTAGGATTCCCCGGATGTAAACGATGGGGCTTTTCTTGGTGATGAAGAAGTACATGCTGGGCAGGATGAAGAGCCCGTGCAGAATCAGACCCATAACCACCGTAATGGCGTAAAATCCCAGTTTCTTACCCATATCTGATGGATCGCTCATCTCCAGGATTTTTCCAGCCACCAGGAACACAATCCCGAACGGAAAGTACCTGGGAATACACAGAAACAGTTCAGGGTGTTTTAGTAAGGTTGTACTAGCATTACCGAATCTGGTAATGAGGCGAGGAGATGTTCTCGAGACGCACCAGATAACAATAGCTACGATTTTCAGCACAGCCTCGTTAAGACTCTGGCAGAAGTTAACAAGCGCACTGCCGTTAGGACCCATCCTTCCCAACATAATTCCTGCGAACACAAAATGCATCAGTGTTACGTAAGGGTACAAAAAGGGCACCTTTAGCGGTACCTTTCAGAGTACACACAGGCGATAGACGTTATGCTTCAAGGCACAAACAATGTACACTAGGGGTATCTTACAGGTTACAAAGAGTATTCAGGGTACAAACGGTCACTGGAATGGTAACCTCAGGGGTACATCTTCAGCACCTTTGGTTAAGCGAGACCTTAAGAAACACTTTGTATCTTTAAGGGTGCTTATATGACAATAAAGGAGTACCATTATTATGTTATTACGCTACGGTTATTTCCTCAGGGTTTTATCCGGAACTTTTCCGGGTGGGTCGCTGTGTGTTTAGCGTGTTGGTGTTGTAAGTGTGTATTTGTGTGTGTTTTCTTGCCCATAGTAGCGGAGAAGATGACAATGCCCAGCACGTTCATGCCCTCGCTCGTTCCGGGCCCGGTGCGCATCACCACATCAGGCGGAGGCGTCAGGTCCAGCTGGAAGTTGCGGACATCGCTGCTGCCGTTTTCGCTGTTACCGTTGTCGTCTTGGAGGTTGTAGATGAGTGTGCGACGTGTCACACTCAAGCTCTCCGTTGTCTTCAGTGTCTTCATGACGGGTACGCTGTTAGTGCGATACTGAGACACGCAAAAAGAACACAATCTGACATTCCCCGTACTTTTCTTTTAATAATACAACATGATTTTAGTTTAATCAACTGTCTCAAAGTGACTCAAGATCAGCATGAGCTGGAATTTGGAAAATCGATAAGGCGATCAAATCTCTTTAGTGAAAGGTTCTTCCAAGTGAATGGAGGGCAACAGGAGTGCTGAGGGTCATTTGCGGCTTTCTTCAGAAATATTTCTTTTATTTATTCAATCTATACCTTCTCGAAATAAACATGACAGAATCAAGGACTCTTTAAATGGTTGGCTTGTTTAACGTAGTTTAGAATGGAACTGAAATGTGGTTAAAGCCTTTCACGGCTTTGTGCTGAGCATCTGTACAAAATCTCACCAGGAGTGTCAGGAGTAAAAAAAAGCCCTGCAAGGTTTCATTACAGAAATTCTGCCTTTAATAATAAACTCTCAGTGAAATGAAACTGTGGAATGGTCTTACCTGCTGAAATGTAGCCTGAACCAAATTGGCAGGGAACATGTTCCTGTTTGGGGGAAAAAATGCAATTAGGGACTCAACTCATGAAGAATTTGAAGACTTTGTATCTCACAGTCGCATAACTTGCACACTGTTCAAAACCGAATACACAGCCTTGATTTCTAGAAGAGCCGTGAGAAAAGAACCGCCATCTGTCCGTCTTACAATCCGGTGCGTTGGTTTCTATTCATCAAAAAAGACAAATGATTTAAGGTACAAGTACAATAACCTGTGCGTTACTGCAGCGATGTTGGTCTTGAGGACACGCTCAAACCTGCTGTTCTCATACGCTCAACTTTACTGAATTATAAATAAATAAATAATAAAATGACAGCGTTGTCGGGAGGAAAAATGAGTCGAATGGATAGAACTCTTTAGAAATGATTTCTAAAGAAATATGGCAAGAGAGAGAGAGAGAGAGAGAGAGAGAGAGAGAGAGAGAGAGAGCTAATGAATGATTGATAGAGAGTTTGGTGAAATGTTTAGGAGCTATAACAGGCCAACATTTTGAATAGAACTCTATGGGAATTTTGGCTAATTTGAGCTTCCGTAATGGGAAAACCATAATTCTGACCAGTTTGAAAAGTCATGGGTCTGTGGCGATGTAGCTTGAAAGCTCCCTGAGGAGTAGTGTTTAGATGTTTTTGGGTCTCTGAAGAATAAGATAAACAGCAGAGCAGATTGTTGTCAAGACAAAGTAACTGGAACGAAAACCCTTTTAGCGTTAAAAACATTGGAGCTGTGGTGATGTAATGGTTAATGTTGTGAGAAAACAGTTGGAAGCGTCTCACATTTGATCTCATAGCTTTCATTTCAAGCATGTTTGGGACATCTTTGTGTTATGGCGTTCGGAGCTGTCTGTTTTATCTAGAGAGAGAAATAATAATCATCTGAAGAGTAAAGAGGATGCTGGAACACACAAATGACCAGAGAAGACAAAGACGGCACACTCACTCAGAAACCTCTTTATTCAGATAAATGTCAAATTAGATGTCTGGAAGAGAAATAAATCAGGCGCCACCAGCAGTGGGCAGCAGTGAGCAGTAGTGGACAGGACAGTAGTGGGAAATAGTGGACAGTAGTGGGACGTAGTGGGCAGTAGTGGACAGTAGTGGGACGTAGTGGGCAGTAGTGGACAGCAGTGGGCAGCAGTGGACAGTAGTGGGCATCATTGGGCAACAGAGGGTAGCAGTGGGCAGTAATGGAGGTGGTAATGGTAGTAGAGATCTTGGTCGATGTTCCTCACACACACACACACACACACACACAAACACACACACACACTCCTCTGTGTCCTATCTATCTTTATTTGAAAACTCTGTCATCATTAAATATTTCATTTTGATAAGCATGTGTATAAATAACTTCAGGGTCTCAATATTTCATTGTGGAATAAATCCATGTTGATTAAGGCAAGTATAACAGAGTTGGAGCCTCTCTCTCCTACAGTGCAGCTTTTTAAAAACATGTTTTAAATGTATTTGTTAATTTTATTATTAATCACAAATATTTTCCCCCTCTCCCCTAACATATGACACTTACCAACCTGAGGCTTACGTCTGAGACACATGAAGCCAGCTAACCAGATCTTTTCCACCTGCCGCTTATCCTGCATCACAGGAGGAAAGCACTGTCCGCTATCATCCACATAAATCAGCTCACAGACTGCCATGATTGGCTAGTGTTGCTGTGAGAGTATGCCTCTCCCACCCAGAGCGCATGGATGGCTATGGCATCGTCAGAATTCAAAATCACAAACGGCCAAGGGCGAGTTGAACGTGTTTTAGTCTAAGACGTCTTTTTTTATGCCTTCAATAGCTGTTCAAATCTTTTTACTGAGATAAGAACCACTTATCATTTGAGAGCAACACTTAAGGAACCCATGACGTGTTCTGTTTTATATGGGTGTACTTGTTACCTGGAGTACAATTTAAGTTTATTAAAGTGATGAACAATCTACTATTATTGTTGATCAAGTAACAATTAAGCAGATTCATTTTTTTATTTAAAAAGTTTGGAGGCAAGGGTCAAGTATTAATGAACATGATGTTCCATTGTTGTTTCTTCACCTGGTCTTGACCCAGCCCAGCCTCGATCATTTAACATTTACTCCACGTTATGAGTCTCCCTCCCCCCTCCCCCCGAGTCGACCTTATCCAGGACTGAAGAAGCACTGAACAGCATCATCATTAATACTCGACCCATCCCTCTGTTCATTACAGACATTCTGCACACGTCTCTAAGGAGACCCTGGGGTCAGCAGACGAGATGATAATAGGAATCATTCTTGTAATGCAAACGATGGCTTCCAGAGCAGCACCTGTATATTACACACGCCATCATATCAATGTTTTTATCTTCACCTTGGAAACTCGTCAAGGCTTTTCACTTTACACCAACCTTTGACTAGGCTTAAGATTTAGTCTCCGACATAGCATGACGCCTAGATTAATTCTACACGTTTTACGTCCAGCCTGCTATCTTACAACTGGGTGTATGTACGTCCATGTGGAGCAACCTGCTGCTGGAACTTTAACTGTTGTGTTGGCGAGGCTTGGAGTCACAGAAAATTCATCTCTACGTCCGTAAATGTCTATCTGGGGTTGTTTGGCCAAAAATGTACTGTAACAGAATTTCTCACAGTCTCAGGGTCATATCGCAGCAAACCAGTGACTACATTTCCCACCTACAAACATGGCCGCCATGGACTGTAATTCGCAGAGCACTCACTTTCATTCTAATCACACACACCTGCATCAAATTCACAGCACTCACAACGACAGTATAAAGAGACTGTTTATACACAATGATTTTGAGAAGTGCTTAGTGTTATCACCATACCAAACGTTTATACCCTGTTCCTCGTTTTGTTTCATGTTCTTTGATCTGGTTAAGGTGTTTCTCGTTCTCGTTTCTTGCCTTGCCTAGTTTATTTATGCCTGTTTGCAGATTGCCTGACCCTTTGCCTGTTTTTGACTACGCTATTGTCTCGTGATTTGGATGTGTCTGCCTGCCTGTCTTTATTAATAGCTCTTATCTGCACTTGCTTCCATCCTAACCTCCATTACGTTAAAAACATGACACTCAGTATTATATCGTAGATTGCTCAGGTCCGTTTGGTAAAATATCAGGTTATGTTTCTGCTATGTTCTAAAAATGTTTACATTTTATAAAGCTAGAGGAAGAGAGAACATAAATACGGCTCCAAAATGCTCCATGCGTCAGGAGCTGCCTTCTGATTGGACCAAAAATTCTAATTTATTTATTATGCTTCCTCTTCTTCTTATTATTCACATTGCAGGAGGAAATGAGTAAATGAATGAATGTGAACATTAACATGAATGTGCAGCGCTGTGTGATGCATTTAGTAGCTGCCTAGTCAGGGTCACGCTTTAATTTAGACTATTAATTTATTTTTACATTCGGGAAACAGAATGTAGGAACTATCACGAGGCGAGACTGATAAAAAACTGGAGTGATGTAGCTGAGGTTGAGGAACTGCCCCAGTCATTGCTCCGCTTTATATTCTCTTTTCATTTTTGTACGCTTTTACAGCCTCCAGCTGAACAGAAACGTGAAAAACATGGCCTATCCTTCAGCTTTCAGCAATATTTTTCACGGTCATTCGTGACTATCTCACGCACTTTCACACAGCATTAATTCACCGCACAGATCCTTGTGAATGAACCTCGTTGTCATCTACCATTCGGCGATTCATGAAATTTCCATCCATGATACCGTTTGTGTTATAAATCTACTGGAAGAGAAACCTTGAGAGTATTCTTTGAGCTCTGAGATGTACTACAATGACGGTTAAGACAGGATGGAGTGTGTAAATCCTCCTTTCTCTTGCGCCGTCACATGACTATTATATTTAGTCAAATAAATAAAACGACATTTAGTCCAAAATGGATTTATTGTCCAATCAGCTGCTGTTTTCTGGCATAAAAATCCTCCAAATGAGCAGAAATCGAATTTCTGATGTGCAGAACCTGCTATATGCCTTTTTATCTTTTTATCATGATTGATTGGTACGGTTATTAGCCAGTGTTTGCAATTGATCTAAAACAGAAACGCTATATTGTAGATGTGCTGTCTGCACTTACACTTTCCCTTTATTTGCCGTAGATTAAAAACAAGATCTTGGTGGCTTTGGACTGTTTTCTACACTAGACTACAAAAGAAAAAACCCACCACCACACACACACAACCTCGTTCCAAAACAAGTAGAACCAACACCAATAACACCAACACCAACAATCCTAATCCTTCCTGTTACTAATTTGTATGCCAGAAATACGTTTATAATATACTTCTATTGAAGACAAACTACTGCTGACCATGACCAATTCCTAAATCTAATCAGTTCTAAATTGCTGGTAAATCCTGGCTACTGAGACCTGGCTTTAATTCAACCGCTATTTCTAAATTGTATTTATTTATTCTTTTATTTATTTATTTATTTTTGTAGGTGTTGATGTCGTCTGGCTCAGTAATGTTGATTCATTTCTCTCTCTTAAACATAAGCCCACTGCCTCTTAGAAAGAACAGTTACAAAATAAAGTATGTTTTTAATGAACCATAATAACTGTTAAACTGTTTAAGACCTTGAGCACTAGTTTTAAATATTTATTTTACTTGTATCGGCATTATTGTCAGTAGAGATGAGGAAGCGTTTACACAATTATGTTATTACATCATGAAAGAATCTGAAATATTAAATAATTATTTGCTCTTTTGTCACGTAAAAAACAACCATCGAGGCTTTCAAGAAGATCTATGGCTTTTTTTCTCTGCGAGACCAATGAACAGTGAGATTTTACCGGAAGGCTTTTTCATATTTGGATTGAGGTTATGAAGAACAGAGACAGAATTAGAGCAGCACTGAGAGTGAAAGTGTGTCGTGCCAGATGGAGAGCAGATTAAAGTGAATGAGAATAAACCATGTTGATATGGTGTGTGTGTGTGTGTGTGTGTGTACCGTATGAGGTCGAGCAGGGCGTCGGCTGAGCTCATGATTGGTTTGCTACTGTCCTCCGAGTCCTCTTTCTGGGCCATGCCCCCTGGGTGGATGATCAGAACCATGACGATGCCGACCACCACCGCCAAGAACGTGGTCCAGAGGTAGTAGGAGATGGTTATGAGGCCTAACCTGCTCGAGCACTTCGGCTCCAGGGCCGCCAGACCTGACATGAGACTTAGAGAGAGAGAGAGGGAGAGAGAGAGACAGAGAGAGATATTTGATATAAAAACACTGATGTGGTAACTCGTGGTTACACTGATTGGTCCTAACACGTCCTCATTAGACTAAATGCTGCAAAATTTCTGCCAAATGAACATAAATGAAAGAGTAAAATAATGGTGGTTCTTGTCACAATGCATTACAGACTACAGATGTTATTATCTCTAGAATAAATTGTTACTAACATGCACTCAAATATTCTTAAAATATACTTCAGACAGGAAGGAAAGCTATTGAAGAAAAACGCTAGTTGTGACCTTGACCCTGTTTGGATCCATTCTGAAATCAGTTCATCTGTGATCATTCTATGTAAATCCTACAAACAATGAACCAGTTATTCTGGAGGATGTCAGATGGATGCACAGACAGATCAAAAACGTAATCCAGAAAAATCTCGCACGCCCACGCGACTTTACGTCCTGCGCTCACTCTCAGCCGGGCTGCTATATGCAATTTACGCACTGAAGAATGTGAAACCTAATCAGTGTTCATTCCAAGCATTAAGAAGGCAAACAAACACACAAGGACCTCTCCATTACTAGTTGGAGTCACCACTCGGAAACGACGACGACTCCATCTATAGACACAGCTTTTCACCTGAATCGTTGAAGAGAAAAGCGTTGAAGAGAAAAGTGCTGAAGAGAAAAGCGCTGAAGAGAAAAGCATTGAGGAGAAAAGTGCTGAAGAGAAAAGCATTGAGGAGAAAAGCACTGAGGAGAAAAGTGCTGAAGAGAAAAGTGCTGGAAAGAAAAGTATGTTTACACTATAACGGATGACCGAGCACTCTGTGTTGTCAAGGACATTGGATTCCATAGGCTAATAGAATAAACTGAGCCTCGTGGATGCTTTAAAAAAAAACACACATTCATAAGAAATGTACAGTGTAGCTGCAGATCACATTCATGAGCCTCAAATATTTCAGCCTTCAGTTTTACCTTTCGGCCCAGTGTGTTCCTGAAAATCACTTTCAGTTTCAGACCGAGTTTTCACTCCTGTGCATCACAGCTGCAGTGTTACACTTCATTATATATAGAAAATCTTGCTCTATTCATCACATCCTCCAGTTATACTGGCACAGGAAGCTGGAGTCTGATCAGATCTATGACTGTGTTCCTTTAAATTAAGATGTCTAGCCCTAACCCTAACCCAAATCCCTAGCCAATACCCTAACCCCTATCCCAAATCCTTTATCTTATCCCTATCCTAACCTTAGCACATTTTTCTTTTGTAGGTGGTAAAAGTCCTGAAATTCTTGAAGTAAAAATGCGGTTACTCTACTAAGTAAAAACACAGGCAAAACAAAGAGTATGCACAGCTTGAAAATATTTACTCAGGTTAAAGTAGAAGAAAAAAACGTTTGCCTCAATTTCAAATCACGCACTAGTTTTAGTTCACATGTAAAAAAAAGAAACAAAAAAACATTCGCTAAGGCTAACTGACAACAGCTTTATTGCTAATTTCTTTCGTGTTAGCTAGCATGATGATAACGCTGACCAGAATGCTAATCTAAGCACCATGCTACATGCGAAGTGTACGTAATAGCAGAGAGATTACAGTCGTGTGTATCAGCTCTCTTCCATTAAAGCTGTGATGTCACGTGTCAAAAGTACAAGATGTAAGAAAATCTCAAACCAGACCGAAACATGGTCCGATTCGTGTATCGCACTTCCTGACGTGCCGCCTCTGTTATAATCATTAATAATAAATAAAAATACAGCAGCAAAGTTTACAGTTTGTAAAATATATTAAATGACGATTTGTAGTTACATTTAATGTTGTGGAAATGAGTTCGTTCTTTATTCTCTCTCACTATTCTCTCTCTTTATTCTCTCTCACTATTCTCTCTCTTTATTCTCTCTCACTATTCTCTCTCTTTATTCTCTCTCACTATTCTCTCTCTTTATTCTCTCTCACTATTCTCTCTCTTTATTCTCTCTCACTATTCTCTCTCTTTATTCTCTCTCACTATTCTCTCTCTTTATTCTCTCTCTTTATTCTCTCTCTTTATTCTCTCTCACTATTCTCTCTCTTTATTCTCTCTCACTATTCTCTCTCTTTATTCTCTCTCACTATTCTCTCTCTTTATTCTCTCTCTTTATTCTCTCTCACTATTCTCTCTCTTTATTCTCTCTCACTATTCTATCTCTTTATTCTCTCTCACTATTCTCTCTCTTTATTCTCTCTCACTATTCTCTCTCTTTATTCTCTCTCTTCATTCTCTCTCTTTATTCTCTCTCTTCATTCTCTCTCACTATTCTCTCTCTTTATTCTCTCTCTTCATTCTCTCTCACTATTCTCTCTCTTTATTCTATCTCTTTATTCTCTCTGTCTTTATTCTCTCTCACTATTCTCTCTCACTATTCTCTCTCTTTATTCTCTCTCTTCATTCTCTCTCACTATTCTCTCTCTCTATTCTCTCTCACTGTTCTCTCTCTTTATTCTCTCTCACTATTCTCTCTCTTTATTCTCTCTCTTTATTCTCTCTCTTTATTCTCTCTCACTATTCTCTCTCTTTATTCTCTCTCTTTATTCTCTCTCTTTATTCTCTCTCTTTATTCTCTCTCACTATTCTCTCTCTTTATTCTCTCTCACTATTCTCTCTCTTTATTCTCTCTCTTCATTCTCTCTCACTATTCTCTCTCTTTATTCTCTCTCACTGTTCTCTCTCTTCATTCTCTCTCACTATTCTCTCTCTTTATTCTCTCTCTTCATTCTCTCTCACTATTCTCTCTCTTTATTCTCTCTCTTTATTCTCTCTCACTATTCTCTCTCTTTATTCTCTCTCTTTATTCTCTCTCTTTATTCTCTCTCTTTATTCTCTCTCTTTATTCTCTCTCACTATTCTCTCTCACTATTCTCTCTCTTTATTCTCTCTCTTTATTCTCTCACTATTCTCTCTCTTTATTCTCTCTCACTATTCTCTCTCTTTATTCTCTCTTTATTCTCTCTCTTTATTCTCTCTCTTTATTCTCTCTCTTTATTCTCTCTCTTTATTTTCTCTCACTATTCTCTCTCTTTATTCTCTCTAAAATACGCAGCTTGTCATTTTAGAGAGAAACCTCAGAAAGAAAGAAGCGTAAACTCTGCCGTCCTGAAGATATCGAAGAAGCATAAAGTTCCAGCTCTTACCTCTGACCATTCCAAAGTGCTGACACTGTAGACTCCTTCCATGAAATAATGTTAAATAAACGTCTCCGTTATTCCCAAAAACTTCACACACGCGTTTTTAAAAGAAAAAAAAAAATCTTTGTACGTGGAGTGTCCGCCGTACACGTCCACAAATGAACGATCTGTTGCTATAGAAAAGATAACGCATCATTAATATAAACCTGTGCTATACTGTCGGAGCTGCTGTTAGAGATCACCACCCTGTGAGCAGGTGCTGTGGTGTTATTACTGCACCATTACGGTCATTCGAACAGATCCATTTCTCCGGCTTTACTCTATGCTGTGGTGATTACAGACACAGCGGTACATGCGTGTACAGCACTCACAGGAGGATCACGCTGTTATTTCTTGACACGTGAGTGGAAAACAAACCTCTGAAGGTTATGTTTGATGTTTTATCATGAGTCACTGTGTTGTGTTGAGTCTCTATCTCTCTCTCTCTCACACACACCAGAGTTATGAGCAGCTAAATACCTCCGCTTTTCACATCTCACACTTCTGATGGAGTTATCTTTTTCTGGAACAACCAACTGTGAAATAATAATAATAATAATAATAATAATAATAATAAATGAAATAAATGCAAAAATTAAACATTGTAGAAAGAAAGAAAGGAAGAAAGAAAGAAGGAAAGGTAGTACAAATAGTCAACTCACAAATCAGCTCCACATTAATGCCTGTGGATTCAGAGTGAGACACTCAACAAGCTATTATATTGAGGTGATGTTCAGGGGTGAACATACTTTTGGAAAATCTAGACCTTCCAAAATTCCTCCAATTCATAGCGACGACTCATCCAGGAAGTCCCAAAAGAGCCAAGGACAACATCAAAGGCCTCTCTTGCATCAATAAAGGTCACTGTTCATGACTCTATTATCAGAAAGACACTGGGCAAAAATGGCGTCCATGGAAGAGTGGCGAGGTGAAAACCACTGCTAACCCAGAAGAACTTTAAGGCTCTGGATTTTGCCAAAACACACCTTGATGATCCTCAAACCTTTCGGGAGAATGTTCGGTGGACTGATGAGTCGAAAGTGGAACTGTTTGGAAGACAGGAGTCCCGTTCCATCTGGCGTAACCAAACACCGAATTCCACAAAAAGAACACCATACCTACAGTGAAGCATGGTGGAGGAAGTGTGATGGTGTAGGGATGCTTTGCTGCTTCAGCGCCTGGGCAACGTGCAGTAATTGAGGGAAACCTGAATTCTGCTTTCTGCCAGAAAATCCTAAAGGAGAATATCCAGTCTGTAGTCCGTAAGCTGAAACTCAAGCGCAAATGGATTATACAGCAAGACAACGCTCCCAAGCGTAGGAGTAAGTCCTAGTCCTAGAAAGAAGTGAGAGTCTGATCTCCAGTTATCGGAAGAGTTTGGTTACAGTTATTGCTGCTAAAGGTGACGCAAACAGATTTTTAATTTACACACACACACACACACACACACACACAAAATTTCATTTGAGAGCCTTTACCTGGAAACAACGAGAGGCAGAATCAACATCTTCAGCATCCTCATTAGGAGCTCTCCTGGAAACTGGAAATACTTCACTTCCTACAAACCAGAAAAAAACAGTAGGAACAAAGACTTGATATCGTCACGAGTTCACCTGGAACGATTCTTCACGCTGATCTTCACGCTGATCTTCACGCTGATCTTCATACTGATCTTCACACTGATCTTCACACTGACCTTCACACTGAGCACACTGATCTATATATAAACACGTTCTCTTGAGCTTAATAAGAGAAAGAAAAATTGTATTTTACCGAAATGAAGCCTCCTAGCTTCAGTGCAAATCTATAGTAATAATAATAATAATAATAATAATAATAATAATAATAATAATAATAATAATAATAATACAGATATCAAAGTGTTTTACATAAAACTTAAAACAATAAATAATACATATAAGGATATAAGAAGTTAATAATAAATAATTAAGAAAAAAGTTTAAACAGTTTTAAGGAAAGCATGATATCCTGTTTGATTGGCTACATTCAGGGTTTATTTTTTATTATTTATTTGTGTAGAATTTGTGTACCTTTGAGTGTTTTTCTGTACTATTTCCTCCTCTTGTGTTCACTTTGGCAGTGATCATTAGGAGTGAAGTTTTACCGAGTGCCATTTTAATGGATCCTGAATCATTTGTGCTGAATTTAAACCTCTTATCTCTTCCAGCACGTCTTGTCTGAAAACATGTGACGCGCTGTTCAGGAATGTCGAGTGACTTGTTTTTCTTTGGTTAGATTCTCAGACAGGTCAATTCTCACCAAACATGATGCAATTCAACTTCATAAATGCATGAAAGCTTTTCAAACCAACACACCAGCGCTACTTTTTACCATTACGTGAAAAAAAAATACAATTGGGAGCAGCTGTGATGACGATGAGTCGTTCTTCTGTTCAATGAATCAGAAGGATTCGTCCGTTTCTACCCACACAGGCCACTCAGTTGACAACTTGATAATACAAGACGGGAAAGTGTAAAGAGTCGCCTCAAACACGCCTCTAAACAATCCAGCACGCTTTCCAAATAACCATATACGTATGGTCAGTGTAAAACGTTTCTTTTCGTTGTTCATTGTTTTGCTTTTTTTTTTCTCGAGACCTCTAAGACCACGTTGCCAGCTTGTGGAACAAACACTCTAATTAACGTTGCATATTGTCTGGATGACGAGAGCTGCAGTCAATCAGAGCTTATTGTTCTTATTTACGCTGCTGATAAGATGCCTGAGATGATTCAGGCACAAAAACGGAGATACGACTGGAGTAAAATCAGTACGGTTTCTACTCTGGAAGTTCTTCACCAAACTACTCTCAGTGCAAATCTGTCGCTGTCTATCTTCCATCATGAAAGTACTTCATCCCTCATATTTATATCAAGTGGCCATCAGAAAAAAATGAAATGAGAGAAAATGTCTGCACTACGGGTAAACAGAATTCTTTAAAAGGTCCACCAAATGGTGCATCTCTCAAGGACGGGAATAAACATCTCGCCAAACGAATAATGGACTCCTCGTAAGTTTCGTACTTCATTTGGCATGTGTTCTCCATTAACATAGGGTCTTTGTTCTTGTCCTCTATGTCCTCTTTCTTCTGTGTGTGTGTGTGTGTGTGTGTGTGTGTGTGTGTGTGTGTGTGTGTGTGTGTGTGTGTGTGTGTGTGTGTGTTTTACGCAACCTCCATTCCAATCCATTTAATCTCGTCAGACCTCACAGCCCGGTCGTGCTCTCTCTCTCTTTCTCTGTCTATTTTCCCCATACCTCATTGTACCCGTCAATTTCCGCCTTCAATTGCTTCTTCTCCTCACTAGAGTACTGCACTCATCTTTTCCTCCCATCATGATTTATATCCTCAATAAGCATCCTTTCATCAAAGAGCCTACAAACCCTCAGTGCAACAACACTAACAAAGCCAGTTTATGCTTGATCAGGACTGAATTAAATCCCCAAATGTCCTCAGCTTGCTCATAGTATAGATTGAAAAGCTTTCATATGAGTTAGTAGTATCTGCAATGCCCTGATAAAACCACTTACACGAAACAGTAGCTGTCCACTGTCCACGGGGACAATAGCTGACTCAGAAGGACTTACTATATATTCTATATATACGGCAAAACCATGACGTCTGCTTTGGCGGTTAATCTAACCTGTACACTGTAAGAATTTATAATCACACATATAACGGGTTCGTTTTTCGAGTTAGGAATCTGGCTTTCAAATCACATCAATCGCAACTCCAGCAAAGATGAAGCTGTACAATCTGTATTTCACATAAAAATGACCTTTCAAAAAAAATAACTGCATGGAAGAATTTTACATTGGAGTTTCAAACATCAGGGCTTGTAAAATGGCAAGTTATTTGCAGTGCACCACAATCACTCATAATCAATCTTCTCTCTCCTCTATCACACTATAATTGCCCTATTATTTATGAAATGCAAAAAGAAAGGAAAGAAAGTGCCATTTTTTCCCCCGCCAGTGGTGGTAGCGTTTGTAGTTGTAGGCAGGGAGTGGACACTGTTGGTTGTAAAGGATGTTGACCTCTTGCACTCCAGAGGAGCTGAGTAATAAAGCTAGATTTGGAAGAATAAAATTTAGTGAAGATATAAATAAAGCTTCATTAGGGGTGAGTCAGCCTAGAGTAAGCATTGATGTGCTGAAGAGTCCACAGGAATTATAACGAGGTAGTGATTTCACTACGTTTCCTGCTAATAAAGCTTTAAGTAAAGTTAAACAAAGTTACGCCGCATCTGCCCTATTAATTTATATATAATTATACGTGTCACCATGCTTCTGAGTCCTCGTTAAAACAGAACCACTGCCGTGAGCGCACAGCTTATTTACGTCCTCGTTCTTCATTCACGCGTCTACACTAAAGGTCAGAAGCCAAAGTGACCCGGGTCTCACGCCGCTTTCACGCCTACGTGTCCGACTCAGAAGTAAACTGATTCTTTTGATATTTGGTTCGATTGGTTTTTCAGAGGGGCATAAATGGCTGAAATGGCTCTTGTAAAACCTTGGTCAGAAATACGGCGACGGAAAAACTTTGAATCGAAAGTCAGCCAAGCGTGGCGAGCATGGAGTCGAAGCCTGATATATTAATTAACTACATTTATTTTCTATTTCTGCTTGATCTTCCATTCAAAATCGTTGTCCATTGGGGATCAGCTTAGCATTTTACAATTATAAAAAAATATAAAAAGCTGCAGCACCGAAACACACGGTATGATTGATTGATTCGTTTCCGGCTGCTGAGTCGATTCAGAGTCGAATCGCTTTCACACTAGCAAACCAAGAGACCACCTTGCTTAGATGCTCTCTGACCTGTAGAGATTGTTACGTTCTCACCTGCCTAAAAACCGCACGAACACGAGAACACACCAGGGTTCTATTTAAATCGTCTACACCCTGTATATATGAAAGAACTCATGGTCATTTCTCTCTCTCAAGGTAGCACATTCTAAATTCCAAATTCCAAGTTTGCTTGACGACCTTGATGATGAAAAGGAAAACATATTTTGTGAAAGCTATTTCCTTTTCTAACAATGGTGTTTACATCACACCCGGCAACAGCACTTTTGTGAAGGCTTGTGAAAAAATGCCATGAAATAGGACATGACCTACAACCGCACAGTAAAACTGCTTCAGCCTGACCGAGTTACCCCCAGTCAGGTTTCCAGTCGAGTGCTGTGAGATACTAACCCCCGTTTAATAATCGGCAAATTAAAACGCCACACCATGTTTATTTTCTACTTGTATTCCTTGTGAAATTTCCAATTACACACCAAAAACCTCGCTTTCCCTTCATCTGTGTTCACTCAGAAATTGTACTGCCATCTAATAACTATCTTTCACGAAATAGATTCCAAATTGAACCGTATGCTTCAGTCTCACTGAAACGACACACAACATTTTTAGCAAGCCTGAAGCTAAGCAGCTCTCTTGCTTAATGCATAATTACTAAGAGCATTTTGTATGATTGGACCGTAATCCCTGAGTGCCAGTGCAAAATGGCTTTTATTTTCACACAAATGCCAGAAGAACAAAGTTGCTTTTAGTTTAATCATATCTGACGAAAGACTTTATGCTTTGTGCTGCCGAGGGTGTGAGCTGGACGGCATTATTAGCTGTTTTTGTGTATAATGGCACTAAATGACCCGATTATTAAGGTCATACAAAGACATTCAAAGACACAAATGCGCCTGATGCAAAATGAGCAAAATGACTAAACATGAGTGGCAGCAACCGAATTCTATTATGGTCCACGCTGCAGAAACGCAACCCATGTATTATGCGTACAACAATGCTGAATATGTACCACATCATTTATTAATTTCTATTCACTTTCATGTTATACGTCCGTTTTTCCGTAAACTGCTCTGACTCATATTACACTGTTGAAAGGAGGACTGTGCTGGGTAAAGTAGGACTGTGTTGGGTAAAGTTAGACTGTGCTGGGGATGCTGAACTGTGTTTGGGAAAATAGGACTGTGCTGGAGTAAATAGGACTGTGGAGTAAATTGGAGTAAATAAGGCTTTGTTGGGGAAAATAGGACTGTAGGAAAGTAAGATTGTGTTGGGGAAAGCAGGACTGTGTTGAGAAGAACAGAACTGTGCTGGGAAGAGTAGGATCATATTGGGGAGGGAAGATTGTGTTGGGGAAAATAAGACTGTCGCGGAATATAGGACTGTTGGTGAAAGTAGGACTGCGTTGGAGTAAGTAAGACTGTGTTGGGTAGGTAAGACTGTGTTGGGGAAAGTATGACTGTGTGGGGGATAGAAGACTGTTGGAGTAGATAAGACTGTGTTGGGGAAAGGAGGTATGCATTGGGGAAAGTATCATTGAGTGGGGGAAAGGAGGACTGTGTTGGGTAAGTAGAAACATGGGGAAAGGAGGACTGTGCTGGTGAAAGTAGGACAGTGTTGGAGAATGTTGGACGGTGTTAGGGGAAGTACGACTGTGTGGGGGATGAAGGACTATGTTGTGGAAAACAGAACAGTGTTGGGTATGTAGGATTGTATTGGGAAAGTAAGACTGTCTTGGGATGAATAGGTTTACTGAGAAAAGTAAGACTACAGGTAGGTAACAGAGTGATGGGGTAAATAGGTACAACTGTGTTGGGATAAATACACTAGTTTTGCGGTTGTGTTCAGGCACAGTAGATTAACACTAACCTGCTCAGAGAGCTGCTTGGTGCGCAGGAAGAATCCCAGCAGGCAGCCGATGACGACGGCCAGCACAGAGAGGATGAGCAGTCCATTCTGCTTGCAGACACCCTTCACCCGCACACACACTGCATCCAACGCCACCGCCATCGCCACACCTCTGACTCAACACACTACCTACAACCCCATCCCGCAGCGGGCTTCACTCCTCCACACAACACACACACTACTCACAGTCTTTAAAAAAAACGAGCTCTTTTTGAGATCTTTCCCCGCACTCTGTCTAATATCAATCAGTCTCTTGTTTTTTCTCTATTCTGTCCTCCTTTGCTCCTTGGTGTTAAACTGAAGAGCTCCTCCCTCTCTCCAACTGTCCTCTTCACACCACCCTCACAGATGCCCGGACACTTCTCTGCTCTGGTCAATAGGAGTCCAGGTAGAGTGCCTCAGAAGACCAGATCAATCCTATTAGAGTCGTACTATTGTAAACTGTTGTCTGTATTATCCAGAAAGGTGTTCTGGAGGAGGGGATGCTGGTAAAATATAATGTAAAAATGTCAGAGAAGAATAGATTAAAAATAAACAAAAAAACAATACTAACGCAATCACAAATTACACAAAAAAGCATTGAGTCACTCGCGGCAATATCCACTCATCTGAGGAAAGTCCACTACATCAAACTAAATTCGACTTGCAACTAAGTGGAATTCATGTCACAAATATTGAGTTTTGTTGCCCTAAAGATCCCAACGCTCAATTGAACCTATTCTCATAATAAGAAAACGACCCTCTACCTTAAAGTGGCGTAATTTTTTATGCCGTCCATTTTATTTTTGTGACTGCCGTATTTAGGCCACACGTTTTATGACTAATGTGTAGCTCAAATCAACACGGACATTAATAACATTAATGAATGAACTGTGTGCATGCAGGTTATGAGCAGCTCATCTAATCTCTGATAATCTGTGCCTGATGAGACCAGATTGAGAAGAAACACTGGTGAAAATGCAGGATTAGGGAGCACAGAGACTGGGAGGGGGGTAGAATATGATGTCAGCGATGACACCAAATCATCACGGAAGTAATCTTCTGGGTCAGGGTTTCTAAACACTGGTGCTGGTTTCAACACCACAGTCATTGAATTTATCTCATGATGCTTGTACCAATTGTGAATATCCGCTTGATTATCAAAGAGAAGAGACGCTCGTCCTTGGTGGCAAGAAGGACGTGGGTGAAGTGATTGTCGTGGAGATGTAAACACTGTGCACTTGTTCTCGAACAAAAACAGATTCTTGTTGTAGAACATGATGAACATGCGGTGTCAGAGGTACACCAGCACAATGTGAATACAAAAGCTCTGTCCTGGAATATCTGTTATTGCTCGACAGACGAACGGAAATATAAAAACGTTTTTATTTCAGCAATCGTACCTAAATGATGGCGAAACAGAACCCGTAGGTGAATGTGTTGTGTGAGATTGCGTGCATGTGACGGTGGCAGATGTAAATGGACAAAACAAACTGAGTCTGGATGTTTTTAGGTCAGGAGCAGATTAGTGTGTGTTTCTCTCCATGTTTTTTTTTTAGAATAAAAGTGGCAGACTACAGCTGAGCCATGAGGCTTAACTCTGCTCATAAGACATTACTACTGCTGCTAGTGATACTGCTGATGCCATTCCTACAACCCCTGCTGGCATTACTGGCATTACTAATGTCATTACAATCGCCCACACATCCAGAAATACTGCCACTACTACTGCCACTACATCCAGGAATTCTCCAGTACTACTCCCTCTACTATTAACAATACTACTGTGATTATTAATACTATTACAAATGCCGCTACATCCAAAAATACTGCTGCTATCACTGACATTATTACTCTCATCACTACTTCCATTACTATTCCTGCTGCATCCTTTATTACTGCCATTACTTCTGCCATAGCTGCCGTTATTACTGCCATTACAACTGCCATATCTGCCAATATTACTGCCATTACAGCTGCCACAGCTGCCGTTATTACTGCCATTACTGCTACAACTGCTGCCTCTATGACTATCATTCCTGAATACAGTAATAATGTCATTATTGCTGCCAATACTGACATTATTACTGACAATGCTGCCATTACTGCCAATACTGCCATTATTACTACCAATACTGCCATAGCTGTCATAATTACTGCCATTACTGCCAATACTGCCATTATTACTACCAATACTATCATTACTACTGCCATAGCTGTCATTATTACTGCCATTACTGCCACAACTGCTGCCTCTGTGATTGTCATTCCTGAATACAGTTATACTATCATTATTGCTGTTGATACAGACACTACTGATGCCATTACTGCCATTATTACTGCCTACTGCCACTTCTAACATTATCTCTGCCATTATACTACTTCCATTAGCGCCACTACCACTGTCACAGCTTCTGCCTCTAGGACGACCATTACTGCCATTACTACAACAGATAATACTGCCATTATTACCGCCACCACTACTACCATTACTATTGCCACTATACTCATGTACATTTACATTTACATTTATTCACTTAGCAGACGCTTTTATCCAAAGCGACTTACAAATGAGAAAGATACAAGCAAAGCGATATCAAGCAGAGAACAATACAAGAAGTGCTACCATACAAGATCTATTAATTGAATTCCAGAAGAAGCAAAGTGCAGAGTAGAGGTGTAAGTGCATTTTTTATTATTATTATTATTATTATTATTATTATTATTATTATTATTATTATTATTATTATGAGTTGGTTAGGTGTTCATAGAAGAGGTGGGTCTTTAGCTGTTTTTTGAAGATGATACTCAGTAATATTCCCACAACTACTGGTGCCATTACAGTTGTTCCTACATCCAGTTCTACTAGCACTGCTCCCATTGATTACAGTAAGTTTTCTGACACAGGGAGGTCTTCAGACAGAGGAGTTTAGGTTTTGCGGTAACATGACAAGCTGCAATGTTTTTGCCTTGTTAACTTCAAGAGAGAGAAGGAAGTAAGTTGTTTCACAAATGTTAAAAAGCATTCAATTAAAAGTAACTACAAATGCATGAAATGTACAGTGTATCATTGTTTTATAATTAAACCTAAAAAGATGTGAAGATCATGCTGTTATCGGAAAAAATACACCCTGTCACTTGTTATTTTATTCTAACAGTAAAACTTATTAAACAATGTTCGACTAGAAACGCAAATATAATGGGCTCCATTTGTCTGATAATACTCGCGAACCTATTTTAAGCTCAGATTCTAATCAGACCTGCACGCTCCGTGTGTGCTGTGTACCGAAGTTCGGTCACATCTCCACGCCACCGCTGGGCTCTGATGCGATTTATATGCGTCAGTCTTTGACGAATACGTTTTGCGTATTGATTTTTGGGGCATCGTGTGTTCTGTCTGAGCTCGCCATGCACGACCTCATTCTGTGGGAAGAAATGAAGAATGTAATGAGCTCGTCCTTCTGAGAACTCACGTACAGGTTTCATGCTTCTCCATCCCAACGTCGAACATCATAAATCATCATGTTGTAAAATAAACTAATAAGTAAGAAAGAAATACTTCATAAACAAATGTGTTAGGCGTGTAAATCGTTTTATTTCCCCAGGATACTGATCCATTATTCTGTGTTTTCTGGTCAGCTCAGTAATATACTCTTCAGAAATGTTCCCCTTTAGTCTTGTCAGAAATAGCGTAATTAGCACAGTGTGAACGCCACCACGGTGGTGTTATTGGGGTGGCTGTGGCTCAGGTGGTAGAGTGGGTTGTCCACTAATTGTAGGGTTGACGGTTCGATTCCCAGCCCACATGACTCCACATACCAAAGTGTCCTTGGACAAGACACTGAACCCCAAGTTGCTCCTGATGGCAAGCTAGCGCCTTGCATGATATCTCTGCTACCACTGGTGTGTGTGAATGGGTGAATGAGAACCAGTGTAAAATGCTTTGTAGAACTGCTAAGGTTAACCACTTATTGCAACTCATAAACTTTTCTGTGAGCTTACTGAGTTGGGGGTGTGTGTCAATGACAAAAAGTTGTGGCCGCCAATGTGAATGTGACGCCTACAGCAGATTTAAGTGTTAATTTCACATGTTATCTATTCAGTTCTTCATTTGCTTTTAGTGAGCCAAAATTCCTTTCTATAATGCAAAAAATTATAATAATTAAAAAAAGTTATTCTTACACTTGTCCAATTTTTTTTTGACCAAATCCAGTTGAACGCACACAACATCATTGGATCTTTTTTCTGCCCAGTACTTTACTGGGAACTCTGCTACTACTGTAAAAGCCAACATATTTATTCACGTGGTATTTGCTAGTGTATATTGTTAATTCTGTGGTAACCTGTTTGAGTGATATGTTATATAGATTTAACTTAAGATTGGTCCTATGCCTTGTCTTATCATATAAAAGTGGCACAAAGAGCAAGAATCGTCCAGATTTCACGTCTAACCTCCTGACTCACTTCGGAACTAAATGTTCAATAGGTCTGCTCTCTTCACTTCTCTTCACCATGATAAAGCAGAGGAAGTTATTGTTTAAGGTTTTTCCCTCAGCATGACTGGGTCCAACTCAAGCTGCAGGAACCCATTTGTTCTGACCTAGAGGCCAGTCTTGCTGTTCTGTGATTAATGGAAAATTGGAGTAGTACACTTTCAGTCGAACGTTCAGTTATTTCTCTTCATGGAAACGAAGGTCAGTTTGACCTCTAATGCGAATGTTTTTGTGTAACTTTTCTGAGTGCTCCTTTCCAATCGCGTACAAATCGATTAAAAGCTCTGAGTCATGGAGCTGGCTAATTTATCTAAAGTTCTTGCACGGAGCAGCAATAGACGCCGAGGACCGTTGCTGAGTAACAGCCATGAAAAAAAAACACACACAAACAGACTTCTGAGATTCGTTCACATTATAAATGAGCCCTAAAAACTAGATGTTCAGTTCTGATTGGGGAAAACGTCGGTCATTAGACCCACAGGAACGAGGAAAAAAAAATTGCTGTAAAATGTAGATGCTCTGCTTTTACTTCACCAACGTCGTGTCTTTATCGATCCCAAACAATACTCCGAAAGTTGTAAATCATACCAGTAGGGAATAAGGTAATACATAAAGCTTACATTTAACAGACACTCCTCTGAAAAGAGGGAGTGGTGGATGCGGTTAAGAAAGAAAAGAAAATGAAGAGTGTGATCCTGCAGGTTGATTATGGACACTGTAATGACCTACAGTTGGAATAAATCCTGACTTTTTATTCACATAGACCTTCAATACGCAATTTCATGATTATTGTGTGTGATGTAAACAGTCCAGTTTGCAGGAAGGTAAAGCTGTTAGAAACTCCTGATTCTAAACTCCTGTTAGAAATGCCTGAGTCATTTGTGTGTGATCCATTCATTTTTGTATGTGATTAAGTCATCTCTGTGTGATTGTTTTGTGTGTGTGTGTGTGTGTGTGTGTGTGTGTGTGTGTGTGTGTGTGTGTGTGAGAGAGAGAGAGAGAGAGAGAGAGAGTCATCTGTGTGTGATCGAGTCATTTGTGTGTGATTGAGTCAGTTCTGTGTGGTTGAGTCATTTCTTTGTTATTGAATGTTTTGTGCGTGCGTGTGTGTGTGTGTGTGTGTGTGTGTGTGTGTGTGTGTGTGTGTGAGTGAGTATGTGTTAGTGTGTGTGTGAGTGAGTGAGTCATTTGTGTATGATTGAGTCATTTCTGTTTGATTCAGTGTTTTGTGTGTGTCTGAGTCATTTGTGTGTGTTTGAGATTGAGTAATTTGTGTATGATTGAGTCATTTCTGTGTGATTCAGTATTTTGTGTGTTTGAGCTTAAGTCATTTGTGTATGATTGAGTCATTTGTGTGTGATTGAGTCATTTGTGTATGATTGAGTCATTTGTGTGTGATTGAGTCATTTGTGTATGATTGAGTCATTTGTGTGTTATTGAGTGTTTTGTGTGTGTGTGTGTGTGTGTTTATGCTTGTGTGTGTGAGTGAGTGAGTCATTTGTGTATGATTGAGTCATTTCTTCTGTGATTCTGTGTTTTGTGTGTGTCTGATTGAGTCATTTGTGTGTGTTTGAGTCGTTTGTGCGTAACATTCACTCATGTTTGTGGAATTTTCAGTCATTGTGCATCTTGCTTTTGTTTGTCAGTCACGCGAATGCCCTTGAAATTCTTGAGCAGAAAGTTTTTAGTCCATTCTTAACCTGAAAGGAATTTTAAAACCCACATTAAGAAAAAAAACCCTGATTTATTTTTTGTTTTCTGCAGAAACAAATATTCCTAAATTTATATTTAGAACTGTGATGGAAACACACATAACGATAAGTTTTTTTGCTCTGAAGTCTCTGTCTCTCTCTCTCTCTCTCCATCTCGTCTCCCCACGGCCTCTCTGAACCCTGTTGTTCTCGTCTCTTTCTTCTTTCAGCATAGACTCCTTCCATTACCGGTAACCGTGTGCTAGACGAAACAGGGTCGGTATTCGTGATCTCAATCTCAGACCTGCTATCTATCTGAGCTCTTTCTTCTTTATGTTACTTAAGAATAAAAAAGCAAAACAAAAACAAGCAAAATCGAGATCAGTGAACCCAAGACAACTCAAACTATGAGCTGAAAAAGAGCCGGCCTGTAATGTTCTCAGAGGGATGAGGAAAACTCCGCGGTACATGGCATGGAGTAGCTCCTGTAAAATTGAAAATGACCCCAGGACCCCGTGTAGAGTTTAGGAACGTTCACATATACAGTGATTTTAACGCTGCCAGTCATCAGTCGCTGTACTATGTAGTCACCAGGAGGCGTTACTAATACTGGTTGCAATAGTAACATTTATCAGTGGGTGGCGCAACAAACCAGTTTTCTTGACGCTAAAATGGCCGCCATCTATCTGCAGTGAAAGCGCAATCGCTGGACTGTCTGTGTCCATGGAACCATTCTGACTCACGGCGGCATGGCGGATCACGGATCACATGCACTCTACCGTCTTCACTCCCATTGGTCGTCGATGCACCAAGTCGCTCCAAATTTGCATAAAATTAAACTATTCTAATCTTTGTCATCGCTGGACACGCCCACATCCAGAATTTGGTCAGCGCTTTGCAGCGAGGAAAATTCGTCCTGTTGGTGTGGAAATTGTCTTGAAATGGTAACAGCGCCACCTGCAGTACTGGAGCACTAGTATGATACAGACGTGCTTATGAGCTCAAGAAGGTGGTTTCGTCTGCACAGAACTTGCACAAACGACATCTCAGCCTGGCGTACACTCTACGGTAACATTAAGGTTAATGCTTGTCATCTCAGTGATCATTACTACAGATGTTATGCGCCATGGTTTCCTTTCGGAGAAGGAAACAGTCGCTTTGTTCTGACATGTTTTGCAATCCGCCCAACCAATAAGATGGCCTCTCACATGTGACGCAGCAAGGATGTGAGTTTTTTTAAAGGACGTGTCTTCTTTAATGAACAACCAAAGCCAGAATTGTATTTTTGCTTGAGATTTGGATAAAATACTGGATTTAGGAACATGTGGAATGAGCTAGGTCACTGAATGCTCTGTTTTTAGACCTGTCTTGATGACATAGTGCTTCTTTAACCTCTTTTTCCTCAATCACTGAGTCCATCATTGTGTTAAAATCAGAATTAACACTCGCTTACATCCTGTGGAGGCTCGTGAGAGTTTTTGTGATTGCTCCTGAGGATGTGTGAGATGGACTTTAACCTCCGGTGTGAAGTACAGTAACTTAGCAACCTGTAATGGCTTGTGGAGCTCAAAGCTGTTAGCGCTAAAGCCAGAGGAAGGAGAGAAAGAGAAATAAAGTGAGAGAGTGAGAGGAGCTCGAGAGCGGGCTAAAGAGAGTGGGGGAAAGGAGACAAAAAAAGGGAGAGGAGAAAGGGAGGAAAGGAAAAAGAGAGGAGAAAGAAATAGAGAGAGAGAGAGTGATAGAGCAAGTGGAAGGAGAACAAGGAAATGAGAAGGACACGGACCGAGAGAAAGAGGAAGATAAAACGATAGGACAGGGAAAGAGAGGAAACGACTGAGAGGTGAGGAAAAAAACAGACAGGAAGGAAGGAAGGAAAGGAGAAAGAGTGAGGGGAGAAGAAGAAGAGAGGAAAGGGAAGAGAGGGGAGAAAATGAGTTTGATGCAAAAGAATGATATAGACAGAGGAATCAGACAGAGAGAGAGAGAGATAGAGGGAGGGGGAAAGGAAAGACAAAAATAAAGCTACAGACAAAATGAGAAAAGAGTGAAGCAAGAGATGCGGATTGATTGAGAGGGGGGAAGGAGTAAGAGAGAACAAAGTGATGGAGAGAGGGTGGATAGAGTAAAAGAAATAGAGGAGGGTGACAGAACGAGAGGAAGGAGAAAGAGGGAGGACAGAGAGAGAGGGGACAAGCAAGAAAAGTGAATGACAGGTATAGACAGAGAGGAAGGAGAATCAGAGAGAGAGAGAGAGAGAGAGAGAGAGAGAGATCTACAGGTACGCACACTGCTTCTTTCCCTCTTTTCCTCTCGCTCCTCCTCGAGCTGCCTCTCACACTGTTTCAGCACACACTCAGCACTATGGTGCGCCTTGCCGCTCTCAGCCTCTGATCCGATCTGATCTGCGGCGCTTTTGTTTTGCGCTCTTTTCTTCTCTCTCCTCCTCCGCGTGTGCTGGACAGCATCATGAGCGCAGAATGCACGAGCTACTACAGCGCAGAGCACGAGTTCATCAGCGCCTTCACCTGCCCGAGACCGGGGGGAGACGCACGCGCCGTGTACTGCTGCGGCTTCAACGACGTCAAGTACTGCTGCGACGATCCCAACAGCTTCTTCCCCTACGAGTATGGGTACATGTGGTGGCTGAGGTACGACACACACACACACACACAGACACACAGACACACATAGACACACACACAATATAGAGAGGAGGAAACAAACTTTATTTCACATAAACACTACTTTATTTCTCATTCAGTCTAAAACCCTTAAGGTTTCTTTGGTTATTGCTTTCAGGTTCTGAAACCTTCACCAGGGTGACGCATTGTCAGGCAAAGCTTCACACAGTACCCTGTCACCACTCTTAACAACCCTTTCACTCTTAACATCCGTTTCACCACTCTTAACAACGCTTTCACTCGTAACAACCCTGTCACCACTCTTAACAACCCTTTCACTCTTAACATCCGTTTCACCACTCTTAACAACGCTTTCACCACTCTTAACAACGCTTTCACTCTTAACAACCCTTTCACCACTCGTAACAACCCTTTCACTCTTAACATCCGTTTCACCACTCTTAACAACGCTTTCACTCTTAACATCCGTTTCACCACTCTTAACAACGCTTTCACCACTCTTAACAACGCTTTCACTCTTAACAACCCTTTCACCACTCGTAACAACCCTGTCACCACTCGTAACAACCCTTTCACTCTTAACAACCCTTTCACCACTTGTAACAACCCTTTCACCACTCTTAACAACCCTTTCACCACTCTTAACAACACTTTCACTCTTAACATCCCTTTCACCACTCTTAACAACGCTTTCACCACTCTTAACAACGCTTTCACTCGTAACAACCCTTTCACCACTCTTAACAACCCTTTCACCCTTAACAACCCTTTCACCACTCTTAACAACCCTTTCACCACTCGTAACAACCCTGTCACCACTCGTAACAACCCTTTCACTCTTAACAACCCTTTCACCACTTGTAACAACCCTTTCACCACTCGTAACAACCCTTTCACCACTCTTAACAACACTTTCACTCTTAACATCCCTTTCACCACTCTTAACAACGCTTTCACCACTCTTAACAACGCTTTCACTCGTAACAACCCTTTCACCACTCTTAACAACCCTTTCACCACTCTTAACAACCCTTTCACCACTCTTAACAACACTTTCACTCTTAACAACCCTTTCACTCTTAACAACCCTTTCACTCTTAACAACCCTGTCACCACTCGTAACAACCCTTTCACCACGCGTAATAACCCTTTCACTCGTAACAACCCTTTCACCACTCGTAACAACACTTCGTAACAACCCTTTCACCACTCTTAACCACACTTCGTAACAACCCTTTCACCACTCTTAACAACCCTTTCACCACTCTTAACAACCCTTTCACTCTTAACAACCCTGTCACCACTCGTAACAACCCTTTCACCACTCGTAATAACCCTTTCACTCGTAACAACCCTTTCACCACTCGTAACAACCCTTTCACCACTCGTAACAACCCTTTCACCACTCTTAACAACACTTTCACTCTTAACAACCCTTTCACCACTCTTAACAACCCTTTCACCACTCTTAACAACCCTTTCACCACTCGTAACAACCCTGTCACCACTCTTAACAACCCTTTCACTCTTAACAACCCTTTCACTCGTAACAACCCTTTCACCACTCGTAACAACCCTTTCACCACTCTTAACAACCCTTTCACTCTTAACAACCCTTTCACCACTCGTAACAACCCTGTCACCACTCTTAACAACCCTTTCACCACTCTTAACAACCCTTTCACTCTTAACAACCCTTTCACCACTCGTAACAACCCTTTAACTCTTAGCAACCCTTTCACTCTTAACAACCCTTTCACCACTCTTAACAACCCTTTCACTCTTAACAACCCTTTCACCACTCGTAACAACCCTTTCACCACTCGTAACAACCCTTTCACCACTCTTACCAACACTTTCACTCTTAACAACGCTTTCACCACTCGTAACAACCCTTTCACCACTCTTAACAACCCTTTCACCACTCTTAACAACCCTTTCACTCTTAACAACCCTGTCACCACTCGTAACAACCCTGTCACCACTCGTAACAACCCTTTCACCACTCGTAACAACCCTTTCACCACTCTTAACAACACTTTCACTCTTAACAACCCTGTCACCACTCTTAACAACACTTTCACCACTCTTAACAACACTTTCACCACTCTTAACAACACTTTCACCACTCTTAACAACACTTTCACTCTTAACAACCCTTTCACCACTCGTAACAACCCTTTCACCACTCTTAACAACCCTTTCACTCGTAACAACCCTTTCACCACTCGTAACAACCCTTTCACCACTCTTAACAACCCTTTCACTCGTAACAACCCTTTCACCACTCGTAACAACCCTTTCACCACTCTTAACAACCCTTTCACTCTTAACAACCCTGTCACCACTCGTAACAACCCTTTCACCACTCGTAACAACCCTGTCACCACTCTTAACAACCCTTTCACCACTCGTAACAACCCTTTCACTCTTAACAACCCTTTCACCACTCGTAACAACCCTTTAACTCTTAGCAACCCTTTCACTCTTAACAACCCTTTCACCACTCTTAACAACCCTTTCACTCTTAACAACCCTTTCACCACTCGTAACAACACTTTCACCACTCGTAACAACCCTTTCACCACTCGTAACAACCCTTTCACCACTCTTAACAACACTTTCACTCTTAACAACCCTTTCACCACTCGTAACAACCCTTTCACTCGTAACAACCCTTTCACCACTCGTAACAACCCTTTCACCACTCGAAACAACCCTTTCACTCTTAACATCCCTGTCACCACTCTTAACAACCCTTTCACTCTTAACATCCCTTTCACCACTCTTAACAACGCTTTCACTCGTAACAACCCTTTCACCACTCTTAACAACACTTTCACTCTTAACAACCCTTTCACCACTCGTAACAACCCTTTCACTCTTAACAACCCTTTCACCACTCTTAACAACGCTTTCACTCTTAACAACCCTTTCACTCGTAACAACCCTGTCACCACTCTTAACAACCCTTTCACCACTCTTAACAACCCTTTCACCACTCTTAACAACACTTTCACTCTTAACAACCCTTTCACCACTCGTAACAACCCTTTCACTCTTAACAACCCTTTCACCACTCTTAACAACGCTTTCACTCTTAACAACCCTTTCACTCGTAACAACCCTGTCACCACTCTTAACAACCCTTTCACCACTCTTAACAACCCTTTCACCACTCTTAACAACCCTTTCACTCTTAACAACCCTTTCACTCTTAACAACCCTTTCACCACTCTTAACAACCCTTTCACTCTTAACAACCCTTTCACTCTTAACAACCCTGTCACCACTCGTAACAACCCTTTCACCACTCGTAACAACCCTTTCACCACTCGTAACAACCCTTTCACTCTTAACAACCCTTTCACCACTCTTAACAACGCTTTCACTCTTAACAACCCTTTCACTCTTAACAACCCTTTCACTCTTAACAACCCTTTCACCACTCTTAACAACCCTTTCACTCTTAACAACCCTTTCACCACTCTTAACAACCCTTTCACTCTTAACAACCCTGTCACCACTCGTAACAACCCTTTCACCACTCGTAATAACCCTTTCACTCGTAACAACCCTTTCACCACTCGTAACAACCCTTTCACCACTCGTAACAACCCTTTCACTCTTAACAACCCTTTCACTCTTAACAACCCTTTCACTCTTAACAACCCTGTCACCACTCGTAACAACCCTTTCACCACTCGTAATAACCCTTTCACTCGTAAAAACCCTTTCACCACTCGTAACAACCCTTTCACCACTCGTAACAACCCTTTCACCACTCGTAATAACCCTTTCACTCTTAACAACCCTGTCACCACTCGTAACAACCCTTTCACCACTCGTAATAACCCTTTCACTCGTAACAACCCTTTCACCACTCGTAATAACCCTTTCACTCGTAACAACCCTTTCACCACTCGTAACAACCCTTTCACCACTCTTAACAACACTTTCACTCTTAACAACACTTTCACCACTCGTAACAACACTTTCACTCTTAACAACACTTTCACCACTCGTAATAACCCTTTCACTCTTAACAACTCTTTCACCACTCGTAACAACACTTTCACCACTCGTAACAACACTTTCACCACTTGTAACAACCCTTTCACCACTCGTAACAACCCTTTCACCACTTGTAACAACCCTTTCACCACTCGTAATGACCCTTTCATTCTTAACAACCCTTTCACCACTCGTAACAACCCTTTCACCACTCTTAACATCCCTTTCACCACTTGTAACAACCCTTTCACCACTCTTAACAACCCTTTCACCACTTGTAACAACACTTTCACCACTCGTAACAACCCTTTCACCACTTGTAACAACCCTTTCACCACTCTTAACAACCCTTTCACCACTCTTAACAACCCTTTCACTCTTAACAACCCTTTCACCACTCTTAACAACCCTTTCACTCTTAACAACCCTTTCACCACTCGTAACAACCCTTTCACCACTCGTAACAACCCTTTCACTCTTAACAACACTTTCACTCTTAACAACCCTTTCACTCTTAACAACCCTGTCACCACTCGAAACAACCCTTTCTTTCCAAAAATAAGCATTTTAAAGATCTTCAATATTACTATACACGTTATTACCTGTTACTGTACGTGTTATTACTCATTATTGTATGCATTACCTGTTGCAAACACAAACAGACTTTTCCTAAATAACTCCATCCACATGAACAGAGTTTTTTGTATTTCAATTTCTTCTTAGATTTACCATCATGCACTAAAACTAATATCTAAACTAAAGGCTATAAGTTTTTCTTTACTTATTAGCTCCATTAGCCTTGCAGCTCCAGAGCAAAAATAAAGAAACAAACTTCAGACCCAGAACACATATCGTGGTTGATCAATGTTGTTTTGAATAAAGTCTGAATTTCATTTCTGGAAAGTAAAATGCAGGCTTTTTTTTGCTTGTCGGTTTGGTTTTTCATTTCACCCACAAAACTGTCGCTCATTACACTCTTATTAAACGTTTCCAACTCTTACACAGCAGCTCTTCATGGAGCCAAATCAAATTATTTGTGTGTATTCATCCCTGGGTTGAGGGATTACCCGCCCGGCTGTTTGCCCTTCCCTCACCTAATTTCACTCATAAACCACTCTGAAAGCTGATAATGAGCAGCAGAAGTGTTTGAGTTGTCCCCTCGAGGCCTGCGATGAATGCACTTCTCTTTAAATATCATCTTCACGCAGCGCTGTTCAGAGACACGGTGAAGATTCACTTCAGACTGATCGTAATACAGCAGAAGAAAGGACAGCAATCTCTGTGCTCTAATGCTGTTTTTAAAATTTCCTTTCGATGACATAACAAACCAGCTAGCCACAGAGAATGCTACATGGCTGCTGTGCTAGTTAGATACCATGCAAATTTGTTATGATTTTATTTATTACTACAATGTATTACGGAAGCCATGGAGTTGGATACAAGTGCGGAATTTCTTTAGTGTATTTATTCGTACGATCCCGGTCTATTAATTTTCGTCATGTCTTGTATTACACTTGTACAGAATTCGTTATAAAGTTTAATGAAATAATCATGACTGAACAGAAGCTCTGGTTTGTCCTGAATGAGTTTTTTTTAGCCATTGAAATCATCACAAAAGCATGCATTTAGTGCAAAAGTGCTTTTGGAGGAAATCCAGCTCTTTCCTGAAGCGTTAATTTGAGAGCGCGGTGTGACGAATAAATTGAGGATGATGAGTTTAAATAGAGTGTGAGCACACGAGCGGCTCGTTTTCTGTCACACACATCCATCTCTCGCTAAAACTCATCTTTATTCATGAACAGTGTGCGTGTTTTAATCATTACCTAGCCTTCACTGGGGTCAGTTTCCAAACACGCCGATGTTCATAGCTGGTGATTTACGTGTGGTTTGGTTTGGTTTTGTTTTGTTCGGTGGATGTCATCACATCCGGGTCAGCGCTGGTACCGAGAATAAATCACCACACGTGCAAGGAATATCTACTCAGCAGTGCTCTCTTGATAGGACAGAGAGGTGGCCAATACTTTCTTCAGTGCAATTTTCTGACTCTGCCAGTCAGATAAGTGTCACGTTACAAAGGTAGATACGGAAGCAAGCGCAGATCTTCAAACAGTTTAATAAACAAACAAACAA
The DNA here is from genome assembly GCF_001660625.3 of Ictalurus punctatus. NCBI lineage: Eukaryota > Metazoa > Chordata > Actinopteri > Siluriformes > Ictaluridae > Ictalurus > Ictalurus punctatus. The sequence continues at coordinate 8,174,939 of NC_030430.2, read as the reverse complement.
CAAAACAAAGACACTAAACATAAACTATGAAACAAAACATGGTACAGGGACACAGGTCAAGATAGACAATACGTAAGACGAGGAAGCAGTACAAACAGTGGCTATATATATAAGTGCTCGTTAAAAAGAAACGTGGCACAGCTACAGGTAGTCATGTGACAGTGATGTAGTATGGTGCAGTGGCTGCTGGGAAATGAAGTCCGGAGTTACCTCCTTGATACATGACAACAAGGAACGATCTTGTTTCTCGAACATTAAATGTAACTATAAATGGATAAAAAAACAGTTGTACAAGAAGGATAAAACAACGTATGATTTAAACACCTGGTTAAGAATGAAGCATTATTAATTAGAAAAAGAATCAGACACTAACATAAAGAGAAACTTTAATCCTGTAAATTAGATCTCAGAGCCTTTTACGCCGTGTTTCTGTATAGGATTACGTCTTTACATAATATTTAAATATTATTTAAATTATAAATAAATTATTTTAAGAGAGAGAGAAGAGAGAGAAAAAATCAGGGGCTGGTGAGGAACGAGTTTATCGCTGCTATAATGTAAGCAAGAAGATGTTTCACAGGCGTTCCACAAAATGAATGTAGCTATAAATGGACAAAAGTGTGATGGGATTTAATTCCTAACTCTAGCCCTAACCCTAATCTTAACCCTAACCATAGAACATTAACCCAGGGTTTAGGAATGCACAGTGTGAAACGTCAGACTGTGAACACCCAGGATTAATTGTTAACCCGGGATAAAGTGCGAGCAGGGTGAAGCATGAAGAAAGATAACCCAGGATTACATTTACCCGTGGTTTAGAATGACCCAGGGTTAACAGACGTGGAGCTCTATAAACTACGTTCTGCCACTGAGAACGACCCCAAGCGGTGCAGCCACTTGAAGAACCCTGGAAATGGTTTTGGACCTCAGTTCCACATGGATGATCTCACTGTGGTTTCTGGAACTACGGTTGCTGCGATGGCCTTGGGACTGCAATTACCTCATGCAGTTTTGCACTCAGATCTCCTTTAGTGAACAGTGGACTAGTTCAATAAACAGACTTCATATAAAAACCATAATGAACTTCCCTTTACCTTTACACTAACCTTCTCTCTCTCTCTCTCTCTCTCTCTCAGTGTTGGTGCTCTGGTGGGTTTGTCCATAGCTGCTGTAGTGCTGCTGGCCTTCATCATCACGCTGTGTGTGCTCTGTTACCTGTTCATCACCACCAAACCCCGAGGACTCGATAATGGTCTCACGCTGCAGGTGCCCGGTATGGATGGACAGACACACACACACACACACAGCATCAGCATCAGCGACAATGAAAGACTGAAGTGAAGTCACAGACGGACGTCCTGCTGTAGCTGGGCCAAAAAAAAAAACCTTTGAAAACATAACAGATTTCTTATATACTTTAGCATCGTTATTTCAGAATTTTCCACTCAGATATGTAAATTAGGAAAAGAAAAATTGAAAACAGTCTATAGCGCCCTCTACCTGAAAACGACTGTGCAGCAGAATTTACTTAGTTTATAGTTTATAACCTGCATTTATGCTAGCATTTTTGTTCATAATGTCTCTGCGCACTGAGAGCTCATATTACTGAGAACTCGTATATGACAGCGTAAGTTGAAAGCATGTTTATCTTCAAGTTTATCTTCATTTTTGTGGAATGACACACCTTTGCGGTTTAACGTTTTTAAACGTTTCTTGTTTGCTACGCAGGGTCTGAGGCCGGTCCTCAAGAGGCTTCGAGTCAGCGCAGTGCTCCGTCCGGACCTCAAGGCTTCCGCAAGCATTTTCTGAGAGGCAAACTGCACTGTGACAACCAGCCGCCCGACCCGGAGCGCCTGTTTCAGCGCTGCTACATGGCCACTGTTACCACCATTAATGTCGAGGGGCCTTCGTAAAGCAGCTCTGCTTCTGAAACTTTGGTAGCTCTAAAGAACATCCTACCCTATCCTGCGCCATCATACCACTCACGTTGCAGACCACAAGGGGGCACTCTGCAAAAGCCTGAACTATGTTAGCAACCTGAACTCACCGTGAATTACGGTCGAGGAAAAAAATAAAGAAAGAAAGAAAAATAGATAAGTCTTACGGCGCCCCCTGGTGGCCAAGTGACTGCCTGTTCGTGTGCATCTGTCTGAAAAGTACAACCAGTGTCCATGCTTTATTTTTATTTTTATTATATTCCAGCAGATATTTTTTTGAAAATCAAATCTATAAATACTTTTCCAGCAGGGAACCGATGGAGTGTAAATATCCAGCGACACACCACTGTTTTGCTTCTTTTTTATTATTTGCTGCTTATGCGTGATCCATAATCTGATCGTTCATTGGTGCAGTGCAACTGATTTGCCTAGACGCCATGTTGAGAACAGCGAGTGTGCTTTTGTTTTTGCTTTTTTCAGTATTAGCTGTTACTCTCTCCAAAACTCGACTTATAGACGCAGCGGACCAGAAATCACGAAACTAATTCAGTTACATTCACATTCAGTGTGTTAAAGGACCGTCGGAAGGCGTAGGATTAGGGAGACATCGACGAGACGTTTATCAGACTGATTGAGAATCTTGAAATTGTAGACCAAATCAGTCCCTCCAGGATCGCAGAAATGAACACAAAATCAAGGGAAGTCAGCAATATATACGTAGGAGCTTGCAATTTTTCAAGATTTTACGCAGATTTGGGCCAAGACGTGTCATGTGACGTCATCATGACAGTCAAAACCATCCTCGATTCACGTACGTCGAACACGAGTACAGCTAAGAGGTCCCATTTACCAATGAACATCACTGCGAAACGATTTCATGCAATTGTGATTTCACCAATTCGAGTAGCTTTTTTGAAGAAAAAAAAAAAACGTCACAAATCGCAAATTTTGAGAAAAGCCAGGGCAAAATCGAGCATTTTTGGCCACAACAATCACAAAGAAACTCTGCGAAATCCTGTACAGACTGACTACTACTGAAGTGTGTAACCTGCCGAGTAATAACCAGTCAGTGATGTCGTTTCACATTTTATTTAGCTTTGTTTATGCTTCCCTGGTGTGCAAATACACTACTAAACTCGTTCTTCATAACGTTAGTGAGCTGATTTTAAATGAGCTGGATTAGCTAGCTACGTTAGTTACCTCGGAGCAAGCTACCAATGAAGCACTCCTATAGAGCAGTAAGTGAAGTCACGGCGGAATCTCAGCTCATCGTCTAAAACAACACGCTGGATAGGACTTTTTTCCTTTTTGATCATTACATCTGAAATCATTTTGCGCCATCTGTTCATTAGCACGACAGCATACTGTACACGAGGCGTATGCGGCATCTGATTATTTTCACGAATAAACGTGGAGGAGATCGTAACCAGTATGACGAGGGTATAGTAGCGTGAGAATCGGACTCTCAGGGTTAACGTTATGCAAGCCCATGTTTACATCAGCGCCATCACCTCAGTACCCAGATGCACGAGCTATTTTTTTTGTACAGGCCACGCCCCTGTATTGCATCGAAGTGCTTTAAACAGACTTGTGTAAATATCGAAAGTGGCCATGTTTCGAGTTGGAAGACTTAATCTTAACGGGGTTACTCGTACAATATTAAACGCGTAAACAAAACCACCGTGACCAGGATAAAAATACCACAGCATATTTATTCATATGTCTATGTTTATCTATCCTTTTATTTATTTTTCATCCAGTACGTCGAAGCGACGTTAAATTCGGACTGTTTTGAGATTAACGCTAAACACATCACAAATGGTTCGATATAAATACGAGTTTTTGTTTAAGTCTGATCTCAGTAGTATTTCTGAAAGAATGTTTAACATAAAATCATTGTTTTACCCGTAATTATATCCATACAGGCTCTAATTAACACCAGTGAACATATGCTAACACTGTGTGTGCTTTAGCACCTTATGGTCTGTTATTAGCATTCACATGCTAACATTGCCTTGAAGTCTTGTTCTTAATTCGCTATGCATCTTCTTTCTTTTCCTTTTTTTTGTCGAAATGCTAATCAGTGACATAAGAGTGACTTTCTGACAAATCTGGTAGCATGAAAAAGAAAAATCTGTGTTGTGAAGGCATTTCTCTTCACCTGTGGTAATAAATCCAGATTTCAAGGATTTTCCCTGGGCAGTTACTCCGCCCCCTGCCATTATTAACTCTGCACACCAGTGGACTTGTGGGAAATCTGGCCAAATCTCTGCCGTTTGTTTACCTGTTTTGCATTCTTAAATCTAATTTGTGTTGGGTCTATTTTCTCAGTCTAATCCTTATGTGTCGTGTCCGTGAAACTCCGGAGCTCAACTGAACCGTGTATCGAATGGAGACTTGATTAAATGTGCTGTAAAAAAAAAAAAAAAAAAAAAAAGCTTGCTGTGAATGCAATTGGTTAAAAAAAAATCATTAAAGCTATTTTTCATCTGACTTTTGTTCTCGTTCTGAACCTGTGTGACTGTGAGTGAAGGTTCCAGAAAGTCACGTGTTGTTTTAATGCTTGATTTTCTTCCCCTAAGGGCCTGAAAAAGGCTTGAGGGGTTTTGTTTTAAAAAAAAAATGTTTTGTGTTGAGTTATAACGAGCAGATAATGGCCTCCTGAAGCGTGCAGGAATAAAAATCCTCTAAGTGCGCTGCACATTTCAAGGCCTGCTCTTAACATCACTCAGCTCCTGTAATTACCAACCTTTAAATTATTATGTGTCAAAGCTCACTGACCAGGTTCATAAAGCATTCATTCATTCACTTCATTATTTATTTTTTACTCTCATCAACTCGCTGTCACTCTCACACACCCACTCACTCTCATTCACACATGCACTCTCTCGCTGTCTCTCTCACACACCCACTCACTCAGACGCTCACACATTTATTCACTCACGCTCATTCACACATTCACTCTCACACATTCACATACTCACTCTCTCATTCACACATTCACACACTCATTCACATGCTCACTCATTTATTCACTCACTCTCACTCACACATTCACTCACTCATTCCCACACCCACTCACAAACTCACTCACTCTCTCATTCATTCACTCACACACTCACAAACTCACTCACACAGGTGAAGTGTTACAGAATATTTTTAGAATACCGCAAGTATTTCACGTAGCATTGTTTTAATGGAAAGGACTGACGAAGTGATTTGTTTAGAAGGCAGGACAAATGTGTTCTAGGCAGGTTTCGATTGGATGCAAATTGGATTACAGTATTAATTATCAAATGTTTTACACCTTTTTATTCTTGAAAATGTTCTTATCACTTATAGTCATTGTTTTCATTCGACGTGATCATGAAATGGCTTGAGAGTTGATGTATTTCCTTTTGACCAGGAAGTCCGGGAAGGGGCATGTCAAAGGGCTCGACTGATTTCCGCAACAGCCAATAGCATTCTGGAGAATAAAATGTAGGGAGCTACACAACTACAGCCACACAAATGACATGTTTGATGCTAACTTGCTGCTACTGTAAAGCAATTTGCTTTCAGTTCGCAGTCTGTTGAGGGGACGGGATGAATGTTTTCTAGGGAGTGGCTGATTGGATGGGGTCATCAAAGATTTTTCACCAATTTTTTGTGTTTTTTTTCTTCTAATTTACAGACAGTGTGTGATGTTGATGTGGAGATGCTGTTGTCAGTGTGTGTGTGTGTGTGTGTGTCTTGCCTCCACGTAATGAACTGCAACTGTGAGAACATCATGTGGAGGCTCAAACAGGACTGTGATTAATAACACAACTGCTTTCTCACACTGTTTACAAAGCACACACACACACAGGTGTATTCTCTCATGAGATCTAATTTCAAGTGCATCTGAGCGAGACGCTTCGTTGTGATTAAATCAAAACAAATGACCTTCTTAGTAAACATGAAGCAGGAGATGATCAATTCAACTCGATTTATTATTAATGAATCATAAACCGTCAAATAAAAAAGGGATTCATCACAAACCTGGAGGAAAAGTTCAACAAGAATTGAGCTACCAGGCTAACGTAGCTACGTAAGGCCTCTCATTCGATCTAACCCCAAAACTCCCCCACATAATCATTACTTTAAAGTACTTTATACAGTTAAGTTCAATTTGAATAACTTCATGATTAGTTTATGTCTCTTAATTTATGGGTGTGTGTCGGCTCGCTTCCTTATATATACTGTATATATATCGAGACTCTAAAGCTCTTCTATGAGTGGCTCTGGATAAGGGCGTCGGCTAAATGCTGTAAACGTAATAAACATAAACAGTTTAATCTCCACAGTATGTTCCAGATATTTAAATGCAGTAATCCATGCAGATGATATGATCTGAAGTCGATCCAGTCAAAGTTTACGTGAGTTAGTGTTCATGTGTGTAAATGTACACACACTCAGGAGCTCGAGCAGAACACCGACGTCTTTCCCATTTCTTTGGGATTTTCATGAGTAAGAAATTTCATGAGTTAAACCTGGGATAAATCCATTTGTGTGCAGTTTTGATAAATTCGTAATTGCTGTGCTAATTTTGGATCTCAAAGGAAGTAACATTTAAAATACACTAAAAATACATTGTTTTATTGCTTCGAGGTGCTCAAGCGTACGTTACAGGACTGAGATCCGCTGAGGTTCTCGGACATTTAACCTTCAGCTTTTTTATTTTTATTGTATTAATTTGTTTATTTTACAGTGTTAACCTTTTTTTTTTTTTTATCAAAGGGCATGCAAACTTTTGATTTTTCAATTCTGCTGTACACAATATGTATCAGGATATACTGTACAGTATAAACAGTATAATCGGACTGCGTGGAGCTGTTTGTTTTGGTGGGAAACAATTTAAAATAATTTGAAGTAAAAGTTAAAATACACAAAAATTAGTTTAAAAAAAAAAGACATTTTGATTCAGAAATAAATTAATACACAGACTCTGGTTTATTTATTTATTTATTTATTTGTCTTGGAAACTAATTTCAACCGTAATCTTTTTATCAAAATGTAGTTAAAAACCAAAAAATATTTATTCAGACTAGCATGTGCAAACGTTTGACTGGTTTTTATAGAAAATAGGGAACAATTCTGCGGAAATTAAAGGCACGCCAATGTAACTAATCACCCGAGACATCTTTATGACTGGATTTTCTTCTTTTCGATATTTTATTTAGTTTTATTTGATTTATTAATGTTCCCATCTTTTAATCTTATGAGTAAAATAGAAAAAAAATCTTTATTTACAAAATTCGAATCAAAAGTGGACTTAATCAACATTTCTATCACTTTCACATCAACTTTAATCCTGGAGGCGGGGCCTAATGTTGAAGGTGAAGTCTTTCCAAACTGCACCATGGAAAAAGCGATCTCGGTTATCCAAGATGGCCGCCATCACCAGAGTCACTGCATTTGACTACACGGTGTTGTCGTTCATCGTTTACAAGTCTAGTTAGCTAAATTAGCATCGTAGCTTCCGCACTAAACTTAATTAGTAAACGTCTTGGCTAATCGGCTAATCTTTTTGCTGAACTGTTCCTTTAACAGCTGGCTCCTCCCCCCAAGTCTCCCTCTCATCTAAAACACATTACAGGTCTGGGATCATTTCAGACAGCTACAGATTATCATAATGAGCTCCATCTACTTCCTGAAACGTGAACACTCCAATCAGGAAGAGGTATAGTAGCAACAACGCTAGAAAACACAACGCAGTGTCTCGTGTCCACAGTACATCTCATGGACGCTTGACGTTCTTCTGTGTGACAGCGGCTTGTGTGTGTGTGTGTGTGTGTGTGTGTGTGTGTGTGTGTGTGTGTGTGGTTTTCATAGTAGTGCTTAATTAATATCACATTTTACATTCTGTAGAATAAATTTATGTGGATAGACATGTGTGTGTGTGTGTGTGTGTGTGTGTGTGTGTGTGTGTGTTTAGGTCTCTACAGCTCCTCCTTGCGTTTGATGATGAGTTTGCGCACCATCTCTGTGATCTTTGGCCGAATTTCCTTCACGGACACTTGAGGACCCCACGAACCGACGACTTTACCATCAACATCAATCAGATACTTCCAGAAATTCCAGTCAGGCTCCTTCCTTGTCACTTCTGTGAGAGAGAGAGAGACAGAGAGAGAGAGAGAGAGAGAGAGAGAGAGAGAGAGAGAGAGAGAGAGAGAGAAGGAGACAGAGAGAGAGAGAGAAGGAGAGAGAGACAGGGAGAGAGAGAAAGAGAGAGAGAGAAAAGGAGAGAGAGAGAGCAACAGACAGAGATGGAGCGAGAGAAAAGGAGAGAGAGAGAGACAGAGAAAAAGAGAGAGAGACAGAGGGAGAGAGAGAAAGAGAAAATAAACAGAGAGAGAGAAGGAGCGAGAGACAGAGAGAGAGAGAGAAAGAGACAGACAGAGAGAGAGGAGAGAGAGACAGAGAGAAAGAGAGAGGAACAAACGTAGGTTTTAGTTGCTAGTTAGTTTACCTTTAAACTTACACTGAGAGAGGTTCACATAGTAGTGTGTGTGTAGTGTGAATGTATATGTGTGTGTGTGTGTGTGTGTGTGTGTCTTACCTGCGAGGTATTTAAAGGCGTTGTTGGCCCCGGTCCCCACCACAGCGATTTTGCTGAAGAGAGGAAACGAGACTCCATAAACACGCCTCACAAAGCTGTCGATCTCAACGTCGCTGCCGGGCTCCTGCTGGCCAAACTGATTACACGGGAACCCCAGCACGTTGAAATGGTACGGTCCAAAATCCCGCTGCAGCTGCTGCAGGTCCGTATAGTGCTCCTCAGTGTAGCCACATTCACTCGCTACGTTTACCACCAAGGAGACCTGATACACACACACATACATACAAATACACACACACACACACACACACGCACACACACACACACACACACACACACACACACACGCACACACACACACACACACACACACACACACACGCACACACATACACACACACACACACACACACACACACACACATACATGTGTGTGTGAGATTAATTAGCTCATTAATGAGCTCATTAAGCACCGCTGTGCTTGCTATGATAAATATTCAGCATTTACACTTCATACAGCTCTCACAGTGCAACACTGCAGGATTAACACATTTTCATTCATTCATTTAGCAGATGCTTTTATCCCAAACGACTTACAAATGAGGAAACACAAGCAACACATCACATACTTCTCCCAGACATATCCCAGACATGTCCCACACTTATCCCACGCATATCCCAGACATGTCCGAGATATATCCCATACTTATCCCATATTCCATACTTCTCCCAAACATATTCCACACTTATCCCAGACATATCCCATACTTCTCCCAAACATATTCCACACTTATCCCAGACATATCCCATACTTCTCCCAAACATATTCCACACTTATCCCAGACATATCCAAGATATATCCCATACTTATTACACACTTATCCCAGACATGTCCCACACATATCCCAGTATTTGTAGTACTGTCATCCTGCACAGTGGTGATTAGTAGTGTTTGTCTAAAGTAATACTGATTATTACAGCTTAATAACTGAGTGTATAACGTGTACTACTCAAAGCTTAGAGAATAATATATTAATAATGTTTAATGAATATTGTTTATTATGTAACAGTTAGTTCTGATCCACTAATCTGATTGGACAAGTGCTGATAATAATCAGTACAACAGCACTCTTACTCGTGCGATAAAGTAAGTAAGGTCATTACCAAAGTATGTAAACATTATTGATGTACATTAACAACTGTGATTGTAAAGAATAAAACACTCCGTGTTGTGCTGTTGTGGAAAATAATCGGTGTCCGGATGGTAACAGGAACTCTACAGTTCATTTTAAAAGTACATATTACATATTTTTTTAGCTGGAACATTTTGAGTGTGTTTTGTGTGTCTGAATTCTGAAGAGAGGACATAGGCATGGGCTTTATCCCAAGAATGAAGGCCATGCTGAAGAGGGGGGGTGTGGAAAAGAGATATGGGGGGAAGCAGGATAGTGAGAGAGAGGGAGATAGATAAAGAGGGAGAGGAAGAGAGAGAGGGAGACAGAGAGAGGGATGGAGAGTGAGAGTGAGACAGGGAGAGAGAATAAGAAAGCGAGAGGGGGAGACAGATAGAGAGAGAGAGAGAGGGAGAGTGTTAGACAGAGAGAGAGAAAGACAAAGAGAGGGAGAGAGACAGATAGAGAGAGAGACAGGGACAGAGGGAGGGAGAGAGAGAGAGACAGAGAGGGATAGAGAGAGAGACAGAGGGAAGGAGAGAGAGACAGAGAGAGAGGGAGGGAGGGAGGGAGGGAGGGAGAGAGACAGAGAGGGAGGGAGGGAGGGAGTGAGAGACCGAGGGAGGAAGAGAGAGACAGAGAGGGATAGAGAGACAGAGGGAGGAAGAGAGAGACAGAGAGGGATAGAGAGAGACAGAGGGAGGGAGAGAGAGACAGAGGGAGGTCGAGACAGAGGGAGGGAGAGAGAGACAGAGAGAGAGAGACAGAGAGGGATAGAGAGAGACAGAGGGAGGGATAGACAGAGTGGGGGAGAGAGGGAGGGAGGGAGAGAGAGACAGAGACAGAGAGAGAGAGAGAGAGAGGGAGATTTTTATATATAAAATATTACTGAAATGTACTGGTTTTGGATGTTGAATTAAAATGGATCTTCAAATTATTTTTTTTTAAATTAATACAAATATTACATAAATAAAAACCACAATGATTATTTTTATATAATATAAAATAAATATAAAATACATTTCAAATGTCTTTTATGTAAAATAGAACTGTAAATATAAAATATTTTACAACTAAAATATATATATTAAAATTACAGTAAAAAAAATCAGATTAAAGATATAGATTTTTTGGGGAACTGCAAATTTTTACATATAAAAAGACAGGACTGTATTTTTTTGTAATACTTGGTTTTTATTTTATTTATACTTTCTGCTTATTATTATTCTTTTGCACTGATTTTTGTGTAGTCATGTTTTAGCTGTGCATTTATTATTTATTTTAAAAAGAAGTCATTTTAAGGCTGTCATATATAAATAAATAAATAAATAAATAAATAAATAAATAAGAAATATGGGCTGTGTATTGATATCTGTTCATACTCAAGCTATGGTGCCAGTGCTATAGTGTCATAAACATATCATTTGTGATTTTGTGCAGATTTTTGTGTAGAGAGAAAGCAGATTAACCATTTATTTATTCCTGTCACATAACAGGAAGTCTAAAAAGTGATTTTGAGCTGATTTACATTTGATTTTTAATGATAATAAATAAAATGTCTCTCCACGAGAGTGCAGGAAAGTGTTAAATCCATCTGAGTCATTCTAAGAAACACCTGGAATTGTTCGGAAACAGCTGCAATGAGCTTAAACTATATAGAGATGCTTCCTTTGGTCAATTTAAATGTTAATTTAATTCATTAGGAAGTGATTTAAAAATATATATTTAAATGATATATTAATGTGCAAAATAACTGAACTAGTTGCAAAGTGTATTGCTTTAATTGTGCTGTGTGCATGGTGACAGCGATTAAACAAGAAGTTTTAAATGTATATATTTATATAAATATATTATAAACACTATGCATGCATTATGCGAGGTGCAGCTCTTAAGAAGAAGATTGCCACGTAGGCACGCGCAGCCCCAGTAAAGCACCAGAAGAAGTTGAGTTTTCCATATTAGTACTTTATTAATGCACAAGAAACATTCAAATATGCACATGCATGCTCGAGGAGAAAAGGAAAGTGATGCAAAGTAAATAATATAAATAAAAAATAAAGTTTTTTTTCTTCCTGCATGCACGGCTTCGTTAGTGAGTGAATCCATCCAGAACAGCGCGAGACTCACCGAGCCGCGGTATTTCTCCAGAGAAACTAATCTTCCTCTGCTGTTCACCACTTTAAACGTGTAAAAGTCTTTCTGTTTCGCCTCCGTTAAATAAGACAGGAGGAGTAAAGCAAGCGCTCGGAGGATCAACTTCATCTTCCGTGGTTCGCTTTAACGGTTAACTTTCAGCTTCTTCTCACATGAAGGACCGCCAGCTGCTACGCAACTGCACCGGGCGTTGCTGCGAATCAGCACTGCGCTCCATGTGCGCGGGAGAAAATAAATCAATCACAGCGCTCTGACGGACACTCGTTAGTATGCGCAGAAAGTGCGCAGCATGGACTGGAATGAGTACGAGTACCAGAATAGGAGGTAGGATACCGTAAATATGCGAGTGAAAAATACAATATAACAGAGTTTTTTTATTATTATTATTATTATTTAAAAAACATTGTCTTCCCCCAATATACTGTGCTATACAATATTTGCAGAGTTTAATACACAAAAGTGAGAGAATTTGCACACATAAATATAAGACGGTTTCTGCTCTATAAATATTTTATGTCATTAATAAAACCACAGCTTGTGTATCATGACATTTATTAACCATAATAATATAAAACTATATACAAAAAAATATGTATTAGGTAATACGTATTACACACACACACACACACACACACACACACACACACACACACACACACACACACATATAGAAGCGGATTGATGCAGTTCGAACAGGCTTTGTTTTAGAGTCTTAGAAGATGTGCAGATGAACCTTGAACAGAACATGTCTGTATCTCTGTATAGCAGATAAACATTCTGTACTGATATCAGTGACATGACATGGCCTTCTTAAGCGTTATCCTCTGATGAATATGAACAGAACAAGAACAAAAATTTTACAAAGTAAAAATGTGTAATTTCCCTCACATTTCCCCCATTTTATCATTACAAAATATGATAACTAAAATTAACAGAGAAATTACTATGCTGTGAATACATCAGAACTTCAGAATCCTTTCACGGTTCAACTGAATTTATCATTGAAGGCGCTAAGGCTGTTTTTGTAGATATAAAGTATCCCGTAGTCAAGCAAGTTTATTTTAGAATGAAATGAGAATCGTCATGGTCAAAGGAATATTTACAATAGGTGTGAAATGGATGTCAATGGATCGTCATCGTCAGTGTCGCTGGGAGGATCTGATACCCAGTCAGGTTTAGGATACAAGTCAGGTTGGTCAACATAGGGATCGTAAACATTCTTTGTCAACATCAACGTTTGGTCATTAGTGATTTCAAGGAGAGTGAGAGACTGCTCCGAACGAGAGAAACAATACAAGGCAAAATGAGCAAGACAAGAAGAATTATAGCACCTATTGGTACACAGACGGTTAATAGCCACGAGCCCCATCCCCCGAGTACAGCCAATCAAGCCCCAACTCGCTAGTCTGCGGAGGGTTGCGTATCGCAGACCGCATGTGTTCAATGATAGAATAACCATTATGTGTCTGTGTGACGAGGGGACGTGTGACGTTGTGTGGGTAGCACTGTTGGCAATGATTCTTCTGACGAAGTAGAAGAAGTGGTCTGTGGTCAGGGAGCTTTGGGGCGTAAGAGGTGAGGTAGCAAAGTCACGTCGTCTAACCTCTGCCCTGGTCACGTGGCTATATAGTACGCACTAATGAAGTTCAGTCCTCCTAAGAGTACAGTTTCCGTGTCATCAACATTTTCTCCAAAAACATGTCCGTGATTTCGCAGGCTACTAGATACCACTTAGTGACTTGTGTTGTGTAACCACAAGGAACTGGTGTGAGAAAGTGTGTTTGAGTGCAGTGTGTCATTTGTGTGGGTGTGTATATGCAGATCGTTGCTCGTGAGCTTCGGTCTTCCTAAAGGCCCCTTGATAGAGAATCACTTTCTAGTCCTCCTGTCGAAGTCCCGTCTTCTCCAGCTCAGTGCTTGGCTTTGGCACTCTCCTGCAGTGGCTCGCACGCATCCACATGACTTTCTGGCTGACCTTTACCACGGAGTGAGTGACGTAAAAGATCTAGAATGGCCCAGACCACCGTGGCTTGTTCCACCTGGTCCTGCGGAAGTCCTTGATCACGAACCACTCTCTGAGCTTCAGATCATGCAGCGGGCCGTGGCTGGAACTTGAAGCGCTGCCTTTACCTGCTTGTGGATAGAGTGCAGAGCAGAGGACAGGGTTGCACAGTAATTTAACACTGCATCATCACATGCTGCAGCGTCGGGAAAATGAGCTGTCACAGATCCAATTCCTCTGTTTGGAGGTCTCCCAAACAGTATCCCAAATCGGCTAAGCCCATCCTAAGCCTGTATCAGAACAGCATTTGCTCAGTCTGTTTTTTAGTGTCCCATTTTCTTTCTCTACTGCCCCACCACTAGCTGGATGATATGCACAGTGCTGCTTTAATTCAATACCCAAATATTCACCCACCTACTTAAGGGCATCGCTCACAAAAGGTGTGCCATTATCACTGGAGATTATCATTATCACTACCCCGTCTGAGTCCTGCTTGGATGTAGGGACGTGGCCTTCTCTACTTTCAAACCTCAACCCACGTTATGAGTTGCGCAAACATTGTGAACAAAATTATTATTATTATTGTTTTAGAGTATTTAGAGAAACCAATGCTTTATCGCAGCTATCATTCCCCCTTTTGATGCATGGTCTCTGCCATGCCTCAACTCTGCAGACAAGGATAGCCCTGGGGGCATCGCCAAACTCAGTCCACAACCGTGCAGCCTGCTTTGCGCCACACAGCCTTTTCCTCATCCGTAGCTCGTGCTTGGAGGTCTGAAAGCTGTAAAGGAGTGATTATTTTCTTTTGAGTTTTGGGACCATAGATGCAGCTGCTTGCTTTGCTGCACTGCCTGCTCGAACGTTTCCTAGGAAAACAGGGTCTAATTTGTTAGTGTGTGCATTACATTTGCATACTGCAATAGTTTTGGGGAGTAGGACTGCGTCCAGCAGCTCAGAGACTAGTTTGTGGTGGGCTATGTGTGTTCCTGAACTCGTCAGGAAGTTCCCGTGTTTCCAAATTGTCCCCAAATCATGTACTACCTCAAAGGCATATCTACTGTCTGTGTAGATATTTACTGACTGTCCCTCAACATGTCTTCATGCCTCTATGAGGGCATATAGTTCAGCTGTTTGTTCTGAAACTTTTGAGGGGAGACTTCCTGAGAGACCGTTTCATATGCGGTTACTACTGCATAGTCCACTCGATTTTTACCTGTCTCTGGGTCACATGACGCAGACCCGTCCACAAAAAGGCTCAAATCTGTGTTTTCCAATGGAACCTCCTTCAGGTCGACTCTAGGGGAGCAGGGTTCGTTAGTCAGTACAACACAGTCATGTGTTTCTCCGTCTCCCTCTGTTGGAAGAAGAGTATCAGGGTTAAGGAGAGTACATCATTTTATAGTGACATTCGGCATGTCTAGTAGTATAGTGTTATGGTGCAGCCACCGTTGGGTGGACAGATGTGAGGTTTTTTGTTCAAGTAGGAGTAACAACACCTCATGTGGAACCAAGAGGTTCAATTCTGTGTAACCTACCAGGTCTCTGGATGCCATCACAGCTTTCTCAGCTGCTGCTACTGCATGTACCCATGGGGGAAACTCCGCAGCAACTAGATCCAACTTACCTGAGAATGAGCTGCCCAACCTGTCACATATGCCATCTCTCTGATCGGTGCTTCTAGAATGGAATAGTTTAGAATGAAAGTTCTGCGATACGAACACATACCTAGGATAGAGAGAACATATTTCTTCGTCAGGGGCTTGGAAATCTTCTGGATTGCAGATACTCTGTCAGCAGAGAGTTTCTTTCCCTTTGCAGAAATGTCATGACCCAAGAAATCTCACTTCTTGTAGTACAGACTGTAATTTGGAGAGACTGGCTTTGTGGCCTTCGGGCTATACCATATATTGGAGGTGGGTTTCTGTTCCCAATCTGAAATTCTTTCACTCTCACATAATCTGACCCACGGTCCCACGTCTTTCTACTGTTTGTTCTTTATTTTGGCTAATGAGACGTGAGGCGCTGATTCTGGGACAAAAAATACACGCAACTGCGTGTCACTAAATTTGACTGAACATACACAAAATTTGTCACACCAATATAGTGCCTTTAGGTACAGCTCTTCGCTTTCTGGGATATCCATAAACCATTCTTTCTCAAAATTAAAGTATCTTCCTTCATGCACTTGCGCTGTGTAATGAAGGGCAGAGGACAGCATAAAATCAACATAGTTGTCTTTCATCTTATCATGTGCCAACGTCAACAAATGAGCACAGGCTCTAGGCTTGTTATGCATGGACCATTGATAAACACAGAGCTCTGTTTCTTTGACAAACAGAGTTACAATGATGAGTCATCAGTTATTGTTACTCCCTGAGGTGAGGACATCAAATCTAAGTGTAAAACACACATTAACTCCCTGCCCAGTAGATTGACTGGACATGAACACGAAATTAGGAATTGGTGGGTTACTCTTTTCCCATTTTCACATTGACAAACTAGCGGTTCAGAGAAACGTTCTAATACTGAATATCCTGTCACACCCATAGAGCGCAGTGACTGTGAACTCTTTTTCGGGGATTCTTTTAATTCGCAGTGTTTTATTACTGAATATGTTGCTCCTGAATCTACCAAAAATGTGACACTTTGCCCATTAATTACAAGAGATATACATGGTAACTGTGTAAAAGGTGAGGCATTATACTTTAAAAGGTTAAGGGTCATGACTGTTTCATATATTTGTGAATTGTCAGTCTGACTAATGTTGGATGTGGTTGTATGCATATATTCCTGTTCTTTGTGAGCTAACTGATGTTTGGGTGTCTGATGTCACCCCTTCTGTTCCCAGGTGCCTCACCCTTCCCTTAGCTCCGCCCGTCAGTTCGCTTCTGCTCTGGACAGTCTCTTGCAAAATGTCCAACTTTTCCGCAGATAGAACATGTGAAGTTGTATCTATGGGGGTTGCCACCTGGCCTTCCTCGTCTGTGTGCTTTTGGTTTTCCTCTCCTCTCCATCTTTCTTTCCTTTGCCTCTTGTAGGAGCTTCTCCGCATGGATTGCATACCTTTCCACTTGTGAGAGGCTTCTAGTGTCCCAGGTGATACATTGTTGTTTGACTATAGTGGCAATTTCTGGTTCCATGCCGTTCATAAAGCTGTGTCTGAGATGTGCCTCCCATGATGTGACGGCCGCCTGCCCATCTGCCAGAGTGTCGGGTTTCTCCGAGCCTGAGTTTGCGTCATGGATCTCAGTGAGCCTGGACAGGTACTGTGGTACAGTCTCTGAATCTTGTTTTTACACTTTACTATTTTTGTCATGTCCAGTCGCATAGGAAAGGTGTTCGTCAGCTTCTGCTGGAGCGCCGCAATTTGTGCTCTGTACCTTGCATTGACTCCATTATCCCAGGCGGACATCGTTCTCTGGGAATTCACGTGAAACCTTGACCCAGTCCGTGACAAGTTTCGCCATGAGCAGTGGTCATAGTTCATGAGTGGTGGGTCTGAATTCTCTGAGGAATATCTGAAGTTCATCCCCAAACTTTTGTCCTCCTACTTTGCGGCAGATGCGTCATGCTGCTCCTGATGTCCTACCATTTTTTCCAGGGTCTGTGAACTAGCATAGGGCCTCCTTCTCTGGCCACTTCTAGCATTGGGGCACTTACCATGGCGTGCACTGTCTGATTTTGTTGGTCTGAAGCCCTCAGGCAACAATGTTGTTGGTCCCTTCACTTGGGATCTCGTGTGTAACGCCACCGGGGAAGCTAGGATGGCTGGAGCATAGTTCGATGGAGGTTGGTGGCTCAGTTCTGACAGGTTCAGATGGAGTGAGTCAATGGGGCATGCCACTTGATAATAACTTGCGCTTCTTAATAAGATAATCTCTTTACTTATTTATTGCTCGAACCGGACTCTTTCCGTTAGCAAATATTTTTACTGTTATCATCTCTCTCTATATATATACCCGTTGGTATATATCTTAGTTTTGAAGCTGAAAGAAACACCAATATCACTGCCATCGCAGAGACGAAGTTCCTGGAACTTCTTATAAGAAATCGCTCCATGTAATACTTCACTCAACGTAATACGCGCATTTCTTATATCATTGACTCCCTTCCACTAGGGATGTCACGATACCAAAAATCTAGTAGTCGGTACCGATACCACCAAAAGTACACGATACTCGATACTAAAGTCAATAACATGATGTGGTTTAAAAGAAAAAAAAAAGAATTTAAAAAAATAATAAAATTAAAAACTCCTGGAGGACATCCTCCTCTGGCTCATACTGGCAAAAAGAAAGAGTGAGCGAGTGAGAGAGATATTTTAGTTATCAAACACTATCTGACAATGACTAATAACAAGTGCTAAGGTGCACTCCTAAACGCATGTGCGAGCACAGACCCCCCCCCCATACTCTGAATGCAAGCATTAGTTTAAATTCACTGATATAGTGGCTGCCCAAAAATATTTATTAAAACCATTAACATTTGAATAATTATTAGTGACATTAGGCTACATTTTGCTGACAGGACAAGGGCTGAATGGCGATGCATGGTGGCCCATTCGGAGGTAGTTTATAACATTGCAGTGCGTTAGCGTCGTTAACAAATAACTGTCTATTGCAAACATTACATGGAGCATAACGTTAGCTGGTTTCACGGCAACAATGCAGCTGCCTCAAACAAACATAATATAGGACCTGTCTTTCAGGTACTTTGCCAAATTCCAGATGTTTCCTCGCTTTGTTTGAAAAGAACGATAGTATCGGTTGCACACCGGGAACCGATACTATCTTTCCTCTCAATGAGTCGGGGCGGAGCTAAACTTGTTAAGCTAAACTAATCTTCTGTAATTTTTCCCGTGTGATTGTAGGCGTTCTTCTTCTGCGTATTTGCTGCCCCCTTCAGTTCCGGTAGAATTGCAACCTCTGTACTTTCATTCGAATCGCTACCAACGGTACTGCTGAAAAACAAGTACCGTCACGTTTTAACAATGTTGGTACCGACTTGGTACCTAAGTATCAGTTCTCGTGACATCCCTACCTTCCACACAGACAGCAATACACAATGACTTTATAAATTTCTAATTCTAATTCTAAATTCTTGATGATTCCTACCAGTCAGTGGTAAGGCTGCATTGGTCTTTCGCCCTGCATAATAAAGGGCAAACTGCCTAAGTGTCAACATGGAATTCAGCGTGAAACTTTTCCATGGGCATCCTCCGGTTTGCTTGTTGTCCAGAAAAGATGTTAAGACTCGCGCAGCCCAGCCAGGAGATGCAAAATTGTCGTGGAAACTAGACAACACTTGCAGACTCGTCCCCTGAAGGTAAAAAGGTTTATTACAGAACGATGGTTAATACAGGATAGAAGAAAGCAGGATAGAATAATGAGAGAGCTCTAAAGCCGTTGTACTAAACCACTACTATATATATGAAAAGCAGGGCATGACATAATTGTGTCCCGATAAGAAGCAGTTTGAGGAAGTTCGAACAGGCTTTGTTTTAGGGTCTTAGATGTGCAGTCGAACCTTGAACAGAACATGTTTGTGTCTCTGTATAGCAGATAAACATTCTGTAATGATCTTAGTGACATGACATGGCCTTCTCAAGCGTTATCCTCTGATGAATATGAACAGAACAAGAACAAAATTATTACAAAATAAAAATTAATAATTCCCCTCACTATATATATATATATATATATATATATATATATATATATATATATATATATATATATATATATATGCATATATATGCATATATATGCATATACATACATACACACACATGTGAATAGGGAATTAGTGATTTAATACAAGGGGCAAAAAAGAAAACGATACACAATGCTAGACAATTAATGAAACTGTAAGTTAGTAAAAAGAAAATCTTGATTAAATTACACGATTAATTGCGACGTCTCGTTATAGCACTTCCATAATAACGTCTGAATAAGTCCAAATCGTCTGTTCCGCACTATGTAGGGAGTCTAAATAGTGTACAAAATGTTAACGTGTAATTTTACTATGCAGAATTTGTATGTAATCATAATTTGGGTATTATCTATCGATTTGAAATGTTTTTGTCGTTGTTGTTGTTGTTGTTGTTTTAATAACTGTGTACTAGATTTGGGACTTGGTTTAAAAAAAACAGTGTGCACTACATAGTGAACGCGAGGTGATTCGAGACACGACCTACGCGCTCGTCAACGCTGCCAGTGTTACCCACAATGCACCTCGGCGAGAAGTTAACATGGCGTCCGGGGCCTTGAATGAGCAAAACAAAAACACAAGCGGAGAAATGGGCCGCGTTTAAACACCGATTAAAAGGAAGTTCTACTAAAAAGCAAACAAACAAATCGTAAAATAAGTCCATTATGCTCGCACGGAGTGCGTGCTGCTAATTTATTTCGGATTTCTGAGTTTTGGTGAGTGTTAAACTTGAAAAGGTAGCAGTTCGTGAGCTAGCGGGTTAGCAGAGAAAAGCCCAGCTCCGGGTTCTGCAGAAAAACTCAGCGGAAATCACAGCTTGGAGCATATAAAGATAAATATTATCATCCTTATCATGTTTTAGAGCCACAATTCTTTAAATAAATAATATATCGAAATGGCAGAGCTGTAAAACTTCACCTTGTTTTAGCAATCTAGCTAGTTTAGCATTGATGTTCCGCATTGATCTGATAAATTAATAGTTGTAACGTAAACACGACTGCTTGATGTTAAAAGCATTAATAATAACACACATTAAGGAGCTCGGATGTATTGAGTTTATTTTTTTGTGCACTAGTGTGTATACTAGAGCTTGACTTTAGTTTGTTTTGATCCGGGCCCACCTGAAATGACCTTTTTATTTTAATCATATTTTTAATCATGATAAACTTTTTTATCGTCTTTTTTTTCTCTCCACTGTATTACACTCCGATTCATATTCGATCAATTTCCTGGACATTATTTGGCGGAAATTGTGCATGTAAATGATATATGTGTGTGTATATCATGTACACTCGTTGCCAGCGTTCCCCAGATGGGATGTAAATGTTCAGCGTGTTCTTATTGGCTGGTCGCTGTGACGTACGCGCGTATTATGCAAATGACTTCCGTACTCACAGTGAATTTATGTAAACGTGTTGTTTATGCCAGGGGATATTAAAAATAAACTTATATATATAAACTTTTTCTTTTTTGCACAATATGAACAAAAATGTATTCTGTAGGGCACTAACTTACTATAGTAAGAAAAATATTTATTTAATGGATACACAAATTATGTGTATCGTGTCGTAAATGATCATGATATAGTTATAATATGATCATATCTCTCAGCCTCTGACCTTGACAGCTCCGTTTTCCTTTGTGACGGATTTTGAGACGATCTTTTTACGCGACACTTTTATTTCTTGTCTTTAACAAGTTTTTAACATAAAAAAATTTACTTAATCCTAATAATTGGTCCAAAAAGTGACAAAGCAAATAACTGTGAGTAAATTCCACTATTTTGCTCTCATTACGGGAAATTGTAACATTTGACTAAATGTCTAGTCGTGCCGAGTTAAGATGCAGGATATGCCACGCCCACAATTCGACCGCAGCCTAACGTGACTCTGAATAGTTAAAAATCTTTCCTTTAAAGTTAGTAAGATGTATGATTTATGATCTAGAATTTTACATTTTCATTTAAAATAAATAAATACATAATTAAACCTTTCTGTCTTTCTCCAGGTTCGGACGCAATCGTCCTGAGGAGCCTCTGTGCTTTTATTTAAAAAAAATTTTTCATTATTATTTTTTTTAGTTATACACAAACACGCACACACAGACCCCTCAGCATCAGCACTATGGATGAGACCAAAAGCCCATTGAAGTCCGGAAAGCCGTCTCGCACGGGCGGGAGCAAGGCCTCATCCAGAGCGCAGAAGGAGCGTGAGAATGCCAAGACGCCGAATCGCAGTAAAAACACGGCAGCGTCCAGAGTGAAGGAGGAGGGCCAGGGTGGGTACGCCGGGGGCAAAGGGAGAGCAGGAAGTCCTCAGGAGTCAGGCAGAAGCAAAGCACGCAGGCTGACAGGGAGAACAAGCTCGGGGGAGAGAGGCAAGGCGAGGAATCCGACTCAGCAGGGGGTCAGGAGTGGAAACCTCACGCCTCTCAGCACCAAGGAGGAGAACACCACTCCGAATAAAACCCCCAGACCTGCACTGAGGGACAGACATGCAGGTGAGCAAGAGAGAGAAAGAGAGAGCATGCCCTTGTGTGTGTGTGTGTGTGTGTGTGTGTGTCACTAAACTACCAAACTAACATTTTCTAGAAGATTCTTCTGGCTCAGGGTCGTGTCCCGGCGCTAAGCGGCGCTCCAGCCTGCCGCCATCAAACAGGTCTCGCAGAAACTCTGAACGTTTATACTACAGAGACAAACCGAAGGTGGACGGGTCTCTTGGTGATTAAAACTTTGTTGTTGTTTGGTTTGTTTGTTTTTTCTTAGCATGTTCATCACATGATGTGTTCTGGAAGCCAAGGCGCCGCGCAAACAGACGCCATAAACTCGAGTTAGCTGAACAAGGTTAGCTGAGGAAACGCCTCGCTAAGAACATGAACTAGATAATCCAGCTTTAGCAAGACCGTAGGTTTGATCTGCGCTGTGTAGGATTGTGAAAGCAGTATATATTAGGCGTGTTGGCGAACTAGCGAGCTAACCTCACTGATAGGATGCGTAGGATTGTGAAAGCAGTATATATTAGGCGTGTTGGCGAACTAGCGAGTTAACCTCACTGATACGATGCATAGGTACAAGAGGAAGCGAGCGCCGCAAAGACGATCCCTTGTAACTTCCTGCAAGCACAGCCGTTAGTGTGGAACATGTCCGACGTGATCAAATGTGTTTATGAACAGTTTCATGATTTTTTTTTATTTTTCATTAAAATATATTCCGACTTGCTGATAAAGATCACTGCACCCTGGAAATCCGTAACAGTTCCATAGAAACCTATAAACACATGGAACTGTCGGTACTTCCCTGACTTACTGGTACTAAACTAGTGTAAATTGCATCACACAACACCACCTAATTGGGGTTTTTTTTGTTTGTTTGCTTAGTTTTTTTTTTGGTGTCCTTCTTCGGTGATGTGGTTTAATTGGGTGCTAATGGTGATCTGAAAGCTTGTGTCTGTCTGCATCAGGCGAGGTGTCGGCAAGACGGCCGGCGGAGAGCGCTCCAGATGGCGCAGACGAGACGAACCTGACCTCCGATCAGCAGCTGGGACTGAAACAGGCCGAGGAGAGACTGCAGAGAGACTACATCCACAGACTGACCAAGGTGAGAGCGTCACCGCCTCGACACACACGCCAGTCAGTTAGAATTGATTGAATCCCCCCATTTTCCTTTTGGGGAAACTGTTGTTTTGTTTTAATTCAAAGGATGATATCCTTGGAACGTTATCTGAACCAATGACCCGAGTTGAAAAAGGTCATGTGACCCTCCACGCCGGAAATATCACAATATGATGTGCTAACGATGCTGCCCTCAGATCCTGTAATATATTATAATTATTCATGGAATGGCAATGAAAAAATTGGCCTTGATGCTCTTGTGTGTCATCCTAAAACAAACAATCACTAAAAAATATTTTATAAATAAAGTAACTAACCAACCACACGGATAAGTAAATAGACAAACAAATGAAAAGTAAACAGGCTTGGGAATTGGGAATAAACAGAAAGCTGTACATTTGTTAATGTGATCAAACTGCATTTTCAGTGCTTTATACATTTTCTAGACTGCTAGCGCTAGCTATTTCACACATCACAAAGTGGGCGTGTCTCAAATCACACCCTGGTCCCTGCATACACCTCATGCCGTTTTCAAGCAGTGCATTATGGGTATTCTGTCTGCAGACGTGACGAGGCAGCGCCTAGAGCACTGAGAGTTAATGAGCTGTTAATGGCCTTACGTTTGCATGTCTGGGCACTCTTTTTAAATGTGTGTGTGTGTGTGTGTGTGTGTGTGTGTGTGCACGTGTGGGCGGGCGTGTGATTTCTACAGCAGTCCCCAGATTACCCAAATTTCCAGTATCTATGCAAACTCTGCTCGGTTCACGTGGACAACATCCAGGGTGCTCACAAACACATCAAAGAGAAACGGCACAAGAAGAACATCATGGTAACACACACACACACGCACGCACGCACTGATTGAAAAAGAATTACTGAAAAAGTTACCACAGGGTTGTTTAAAAATTGACTCACAAAATCTGAGGTGAAATTCCTCGAGGAATAAAGGAATCTTTTTCCATCAACTGAATCTGAATCTTTTTTTATTATTAACTGAATCTGAATCTTTTTTATTATTAACTGAATCTCTTTTTCATCAACTGAATCAAAATCCTTATCAAGTGAATCTTTTTGGTTATCAACTGAATCTTTTTCATCAGTCGAATTAGAATCTTTTTTGTGACTCAAATCTAAATCTTTTTTTAGCTGAATCCAAGTATTTTTTCTCTCAGCTAAACCGATTACAGCTGTTTCCTGAGTGTCGCCCAACCTTCTCAATGTCTAGAATGTTCCATGTCCCACCCCCCATAAAAGCTTTACCCCTTGCAGCCTGTCAATCTAAAAAGTGGACGGAGCAGATAACAGGCAGTATTAGATTACATGAAATTTAACGTTATATATTATACAGTAGTATTCACAGCTTTTAATGTGTGTGTAGGAGAAGCAGGAGGAGAACGAGCTGCGTTCGTTACCCCCTCCATCTCCAGCTCACCTGCGAGCACTGAACTCGGCCGTGATGGAGGCGGCGCAGGAGCATGGCATCTCCGAGCAGGAGTTCCAGCAGAGAGACACTGTGCTGCGGAGCATGGAGCTGATCATCCAGAGACACCTACCTGGTGTGTGTACACCCGCGCACACAGACACACACCCACACGTACACACACTCACCTGGACTATTGTGTAGTTACTGTGTTGTCTCTGTGTCTCAGCATGTTCTCTGCGTCTCTACGGTTCCTGTCTCACGCGATTCGCCTTCAAGTCCAGTGACATCAACATCGACGTACTCTATCCTTCCAGTGTAAGTGCCCAAATTGTCTCCTGTCCTCGTGTTGTTGGTGGTTTTTGCCTGATTTTTATTCTTGTTCACGCTTTCTGTGTTTCAGATGACACAACCTGATGTCCTTATCCAAGTGCTGGACATCCTGAAGAAGAGTGGTTAGCATCACACACACCTTTACACCTAACCTACAGCTTTGCACACACCTTTACACCTAACCTACAGCTTTGCACACACCTTTACACCTAACCTACAGCTTTGCACACACCTTTACACCTAACCTACAGCTTTACACACACCTTTACACCTAACCTACAGCTTTACACACACCTTTACACCTAACCTACAGCTTTACACACACCTTTACACCTAACCTACAGCTTTACACACACCTTTACACCTAACCTACAGCTTTACACACACCTTTACACCTAACCTACAGCTTTGCACACACCTTTACACCTAACCTACAGCTTTGCACACACCTTTACACCTAACCAACAGCTTTACACATCTTTACACCTAACCAACAGCTTTACACACACCTTTACACCTAACCTACAGCTTTACACACACCTTTACACCTAACCTACAGCTTTACACACACCTTTACACCTAACCTACAGCTTTACACACACCTTTACACCTAACCTACAGCTTTACACACACCTTTACACCTAACCTACAGCTTTACACACACCTTTACACCTAACCTACAGCTTTGCACACACCTTTACACCTAACTTAGAGCTTTGCACACACCTTTACACCTAACCAATAGCTTTACACATCTTTACACCTAACCTACAGCTTTACACACACCTTTACACCTAACCTACAGCTTTACACACACCTTTACACCTAACCTACAGCTTTACACACACCTTTACACCTAACCTACAGCTTTACACACACCTTTACACCTAACCTACAGCTTTACACACACCTTTACACCTAACCTACAGCTTTACACACACCTTTACACCTAACCTACAGCTTTGCACACACCTTTACACCTAACTTAGAGCTTTGCACACACCTTTACACCTAACCAATAGCTTTACACATCTTTACACCTAACCAACAGCTTTACACACACCTTTACACCTAACCTACAGCTTTGCACACACCTTTACACCTAACCAACAGCTTTACACATCTTTACACCTAACCAACAGCTTTACACACACCTTTACACCTATTCTACAGCTTTGCACACACCTTTACACCTAACCTACAGCTTTGCACACACCTTTACACCTAACCAACAGCTTTACACATCTTTACACCTAACCAACAGCTTTACACACACCTTTACACCTAACCAACAGCTTTACACATCTTTACACCTAACCAACAGCTTTACACACACCTTTACACCTATTCTACAGCTTTGTACAAACCTTTACACCTAATCTACACCTTTGCACACACCTTTACACCTAACCAACAGCTTTACACACCTTTACACCTAACCAACAGCTTTACACACACCTTTTCACCTAACCAATAGCTTTACACATCTTTACACCTAATCTACAGCTATACACATACCTTTACATACACCTCATATTGTCTTTGTAAAAGGACTGAAGTGGAAGTGTTTTTTTTTTTTTCCTTTTCTTTTTTTTTTCTTTTGGGTCCAGATGAATTCTCAGATGTGGAGTCGGACTTCCATGCTAAAGTTCCCGTCATCTTCTGCCGTGATGTGTCCTGGTCAGTGAAGGTTCTTTAGTTACTCTGAGCTCTTCGCTCATTAAATCCATCAAGAGCTTTACTGAGGGGCTGTTTTTTGTTGTGTCTCTGTCACTGCGCAGTGGTTTACTGTGTAAAGTGAGCGCAGGAAATGATGTCGCGTGCCTCACCACCAATCACCTGGCAGCACTGGCCAAGCTGGAGCCTCGCCTGGTTCCTCTGGTGCTGGCGTTCCGCTACTGGGCCAAGGTTCACACACTCTCATACACACACACTCACACCTGTCACACATCTTTCAGTAAACATCTTTAAACATTAATAATACTGTGTGCGTATGTGTGCGCACAGCTGTGTCATGTGGACTGCCAGGCTGAGGGCGGGATTCCATCCTACTCCTTCTCGCTGATGGTCATCTTTTTCCTGCAGCAAAGGAAGCAGCCCATTCTACCTGTGTATCTCGGCTACTGGGTATGTAACACATACACACACGTTAACCTTTATTTACAGCTTTACACCTATTGTACAGCTTTAGAAGTACAGCTCATTTACAGCTTTACACCTATTGTACAGCTTTAGAAAAGGCTTCACATCTAATGTACAACCTTACACACAGCTTTCCGTCTAATCTATAGGTTTACACACCGCTTTACATATAACCTACAACTTTACATGCAGCTTTACAGCGAACACGCAACTTTACACAAACCTTTACAGCTAACCTCCAGGTTTACACACAGCTTTATAGATAGCCTTACTGCTAATGTTTACAGCTAACGTGCAGCTTTTATGCTAGCTCTCTGCCTGTTAGTGTTTTCTTGCTAGCAGTGTTAGCACCTCTGACCTTTGTTTAATCACGGCTGCGGTTGATGTGCAGATTCTGTGTTTTGACTGTGCGTGTGCGAGCAGATCGAAGGGTTCGACGTGAAGCGTGTGGACGAGTATCACCTGACCGCCATTCAGTTGGGGCACTTTGTGGGATGGGAGCACAGACCGGGCAGCGCTAACGAGGGGCGCGGAGACAAGAGCAAAAACGAAACCCAAAAACATGACGGCCAAAAATCGGCCGAGAAAAAGAACGAGAACCAGAAGGGCAAGGTGAGAGACACACACAGACACACACAAATTGCTTCTCTACTCAAATGTGGAATTTGAACCTTTTTTATATCTGTGTCTCTCCTTTACCTCCTAATTCACTACTCAAGGATGGATAGATGCTGCCATGTGTGTGTATATATGTAAGTGTGTGTGTTCGCGTGCGCCCTCACAGACCCATCTGGTGCTGGAGAACACTGAGAACGTCTCTCTCGGCCAGCTGTGGTTGGAGCTGCTACGTTTCTACACGCTGGAGTTCGCTCTGGAGGATTACATCATTAGCATCCGGTTGAAGGAGCTGCTGCCCCGAGACGTGAAGAACTGGCCACGCCGCCGCCTCGCCATTGAGGGTGAGACACATACACACACACACTCACGCATGTTTAGTTTCTGGCTAACGTAGCTAACATCATGCAAACATGCGAATCATTTTGCATCGTCCATGTTATTTTGGCTGTGAGTGTTTCTCGACAGGCCACACCCATAACTGACAAGCAGCTTGCTTCGTGCTAACCATCGCGACTTGACTCGATCATGTCGTCTTGTTCTTCAGACCCGTTTGCCCTGAAGAGGAATGTAGCGCGGAGTCTGAACAGTCAGATGGTGTTCGAGTACATCCAGGAGCGATTCCGCACCGCCTACCGATACTTCGCCTGCCCTCAGAGCCGTAACGGACACCCCCCCGAACGAGATGCGCTGCGACCACGTGTGACCCGGCCGGCCAGAACGTGCGCCGTCGAAACTAAGAGAGGAGAGGAAGAGGAGGACGGCGTGAACAGCACCGACGACGACGATGCGGATGAAGAAGAGGAAGACGAAGACGAAGCTGGAGATGAAGAGCAGCGTGTGAGCAGAGGCTTAGCCAGGCTCCTTGTCGAGGACGAGGACGAAGACGGCATCCGTCACCCCTCTTCCCCGACCCCGTCCTCTCACAATGGCCTGTTCCCCGACAGCGACAATGAGGAGCAGGATGAAGGTGGACGGAAAGCTCCGGAACGGGAGAGCATCGCCCCGGAGGACCTGCACTATATGTTCGACAGGATGATCTTCACTGGTGGAAAGGTACCAGGAATAATTCTTTCCCGAATAACAGCGTTTAAAGTTTTTTATACCACAGATATCTGACGCTACACCGTGTCTAATTACGTCATCGTTAGGTCGTCATTTTCTTCCCCACAACTCCCTAGAAACAGCGTTCTTCCGACTTCTCAGACAAATTCAAGCCTAGGGTTTAATAATGTAGAAACGACGTAATAAAGAGCGGAATAAAGTTCCGACATGATCCCGTGTGTGTGTGTGTGTGTGTCCAGCCCCCGACGGTGGTGTGCAGTATCTGTAAGCGAGACGGCCATCTGAAAGACGACTGTCCTGAAGACTTTAAGAAGATGGAGCTGACTCCTCTGCCTCCCATGACGGAGCGCTTCAGAGAAATCCTCGACAACCTGTGCAGGCGCTGCTACGGTGAGCAGCTACACGTCGCTACAGCAACAGAACAACAGCAAGATAATCACGTTAAGATTTAGACTCTGGGGAATTAAATGGATCCTTTAAATATGAGATAGTCCTCACTACAGAATCAGGGGTGGGAGTAGAGCAGTTGGAGCCGAACCCCCGAACTCTAACCCACAACACACACTACAGCCTGAAACACACCAGGTTCTCTCCACCCCTTGGACCTTTGGCTCAACCTTTTTGTGTGTGTGTGTGTGTGTGTGTGTGTGTGTGTGTGTGTGTGTGTGTGTGAGTAGATGAGCTGTCGCCAACTTCAGGAGAGCAGTACAAGAGGGAACAGATTCTAGCCGGTCTGGAGCGCTTCATTCGGAAAGAGTATAATGGTACACATGCACACACATACACACCACACTCTTCTCTTCTGAACTTTTCCACATGATGCTCTGGAGCCTTGATTCTGGAATATTCTATGCCATGCTCCTATATCAGATGAACACGTGATGAGTTTAATATTGTATAATGGCGATGATTGAGATGTGATTTATGGGCTTGAAGGTGTAAAGTGTGTGTGTGTGTGTGTGTGTGTGTGTGTGTGTGTGTGTGTGTGTGTGTGTACAGATACAGCCCAGCTGTGTCTGTTTGGTTCCTCCAAGAACGGTTTCGGTTTCCGGGACAGTGACCTGGACATCTGTATGACGTTGGAGGGTCACGACACAGCAGAGGTACAGAACCACAGACGCCGTTTTACACGTAACCATACGCCAAGCGTACGCCAAGCCGGCTTTTTACGCGTAACCCTACGCCAAGCCGGCTTTTTACGCGTAACCCTTGGCGTAGGGTTACACATAAAAAGCCGGCTTGGCGTAGGGGTAACCCTTTTTACGCGTAACCCTATGCCAAGCCGCCCTTTGACGAGCTAGGCTAGTTAGCCGATACTAGCTAACACACTGCTAAGTGTCGTCACAGTGTCGCAGCTTTCAGTATGGAGACTTGCACCAGTTACTGTGTCCTCTCTATTATTTATACAAACACGATGTTTATTCATTCAGATGCTATTGGTCTCATTAAGCAGATTAACCGTGTATCTGTTTCTCTCCCTCTCTCTCTCTCCCACACACACACACACTATTATTCTCTCATCAGAAACTGAACTGTAAAGAGATCATCGAGGCGTTAGCCAAGGTGCTGAAGAAACACACAGGTAAGAGAAGCAGCAGCAGCAGATGTTTATATTTGTTGTGTTGAAATGCTTGGATTGTTGCCTTTTAGCTCCTTATTTCCAGTAACCTGCTCTATTCAGTGTGAATGCTGTCTCATTTTGTGTGTGCGTGTGCTCAGGTCTGAGGAACATCTTGCCTATAACGACCGCCAAAGTGCCTATCGTCAAGTTCGAACACAAGTTGAGCAGTCTGGAAGGAGACATCAGCCTCTACAACACACTGGTGAGCTCACGTAGTCCTCGTCTGCCTCGGTCACGGTCACTGCACCCTACTCCATATTCCCTACGCTGAAGGGCACTAATGTAGGGAACAGGGTTCGGGATTGGGATGTGGCTCATTTCCTGTTTGTCTGTCTCCAGGCTCAGCACAACACACGTATGTTGGCCACGTACGCAGCCCTGGACCCACGTGTGCAGTATTTGGGCTATACCATAAAAGTGTTTGCGAAGGTAACAGGAGAAAACTGTGTGAGTGTGTGTGTGGTGTTTACTAGCGTAAAGTTTTAACGTGCGTGTGTGTGTGTTGCAGAGGTGTGACATCGGCGATGCTTCGAGGGGTAGTCTCTCATCTTACGCCTACATCCTCATGGTGCTGTACTTCCTGCAGCAGAGACAGCCTCCCGTCATCCCCGTCCTACAGGAGGTACACACACACACACACACACACACACACACAGTGGAGTGATGATCAGGAGGTGATCTAAAGGTGAACTGTACGTGTGGTGCAGATCTACGACGGGAGCTCCGTTCCTCAGAGGATGGTGGACGGCTGGAACGCGTTCTTTTTCGAAGACCTGGACGAGCTGGTGAGCGACGCTTTCAAAAATAACTCCGCCCACATTCCACAATCGCTGTCCGTCCACACGAATAAATTATGGTGTCGGAAATATCTGTGTAGGTGTGGGCGCGTTCTGAATAGACATCCTGCAGCTAAAACTCTGTGTGTGTTCCTCAGCGGCGGCGTTGGCCCGAGTTTCAGCAGAACCACGAGACGGTAGGGGAGCTGTGGCTTGGCCTACTGCGCTTCTACACCGAGGAGTTCGACTTTAAAGAGCACGTGATCTCCATCCGGCAGCGGAAACGCCTCACCACATTCGAGAAACAGTGGACCTCCAAGTGCATCGCCATCGAAGGTACAAGCCTCGACCTATGTTCTCGCTCTCCCCTGGCTCCTCGCTCTCCCCTGGCTCGCTCCTCGCTCTCCCCTCGCTCTCCTCTCACTCCTCTCTCTCCCCTGGCTCTCCCCTGGCTCTTTGCTCTCTCCGACTCCTCGCTCTCCTCTCACTCCTCGCTCTCCCCTGGCTCTCCCCTGGCTCCTAGCTTTCCCCTCGCTCCTCACTCTCCCCTGGCTCTCCCCTGACTCCTTGCTCTCCCCTGGCTCTCCCCTGGCTCCTCGCTCTCCCCTCGCTCCTCTCGCTTTCCCCGCTCTCCCCTCTTTCTCCTCTCGTTCCTCACTCTCCCCTCTTTCCCCTCTCGTTCCTCGCTCTCCCCTCTCTCTCCTCTCGCTCCTCCCTCTCCTCACTGCTGTGCAGGTTTTATTTAACAAAATAACTATTTCTACGTCGTTCACTAACCAAGACTCAGAAGAACTTCAGAACATTCTCCAAGAAACCGAGAGCAACGAGCAGCCCAGAGAACCGAAAACATAAATTATGACCAGATGATTAGATTGAAGTTGTTTGCTAAGTGATGAGGGAATGAAAGGATTGTTGGGTTTACACTTTCAACTTCTCTTTTTTTCTTTTTAAACAGATCCCTTCGACTTGAATCACAATCTCGGTGCTGGAGTGTCACGGAAAAGTAAGAGGACACACACGCACACACAGCACACCCTGCTGAACTGGGTTAGAACTAGCCACTTTTTAGAAGTAAACTTCAGTCACCGAACACACCACAACAAAGTTTAACTCCATGTCTCTACCCCCCCCCCCCCCCCCCCCCCCATCTCTCTCCCCCTCTCTCAGTGACGAATTTCATCATGAAGGCATTCATTAATGGCAGGAAGTTGTTCGGAACGCCATTTTATCCAATGCTGGGGATGGAAGCGGTGAGACACACACACACGGAGAGAGCACCTCTTACACTCTTTATTTTATTATTTCTAAATAAGAACAAAAATACTTTGAAATAAATTGAAAAGTTCTAGCATTTCACCAAACTGTGTGTGTGTGTGCGCACATGTCAGGATTACTTCTTCGACTCGAAGGTGCTGACGGATGGGGAGCTCGCTCCGAATGACCGCTGCTGTCGGATCTGTGGCAAAATCGGACATTACATGAAGGACTGCCCGAAGAGGCGCAGGTCAGACAGGTCTGTCTGTCTGTCTGTCTGTCTGTCTGTCTTTGTATTCAGCATGCAGCTAAGCACGTGTGTGTGTGCACACGCAGGATGAAGAAGAAGGAGAGTGATAAGGATGAGGAGATGCGTGAGGATGACAGAGAGCCGAGGGAGAGACGCTGTTTCCAGTGCGGATACTTAGGACATGTCCGGAGAGAATGTCCTGATTACAGACACCTCCGACAGAGAGGAGCTCCTACACAGGGTACACACACACACACACACACACACACACACACACACACACACACACGTGTGTGTTTATATGCTCAGTAGAGCTCATAGTTTGTCTCAAACCTTCAGATAAACTAACCCATGTGTGTCGAACCCCCCCAGTTCCTCAGATGATCCGTTCCATGGTGAGCTCTCAGGCCATCCCCATTCCTCAGAGTGGTACATCCCAGGATCGACCTGGCCGGACCAGGCAGCCATCAGAATGTGTAAGAACCAATAACTATCTGTCTGTCTGTCTTTCCTCTCTCTCTCTCTCTCTCTCTCTATATCTCTCTTTGGTATCGTATTTATTACCCTGGCCGTGTGTTATTAATATGTAAGGCGTGATTGGTAAACGCATTTATTTTTGTCCCTCCAGTCAGACACGCGTCAGACTCCTCCATACTCGCCCCAGCCATCTACATTCATCCAGCCTTCCGTCTCTCCTCAGTCGTCTCAGAGTGCCAAGCCTTCGCCAGGCTCCTCGTCCTCCTCGTCCGCTCTGTCCAAATCCCCCCATCATCCCTCTCTCCCTCTTCCTGCCACTCCTCCTCAGCAGCAGCAGCAGGTTCATCTGCCTCTCTTTGGTTTCACCCCCTCTCAGTACATGGGCATGCTCTCACCGGGCACCTGGTCCTCCCATCCGCCCTCCCCGGGGGTAAAGTACAATATGAGGAAGGGGCAGGGGAATGGAGGGGCGGGGCACACATCAAACCCCGCCCCCGTTAACCTCAATGACCCCAGCATCATCTTCGCCCAGCCGGCGGGGCGGGACGGGGGGCCACACTGGCACAATCACCATCTGAACAACCCCGGGGCACTGGTGGCTAACGGCACGGTGGGGAAGTCAGGTACACACACTCTCACAAACACGGGGGTGAGCACTGCGTGTGTGTGTGTGTGTGTGTGTGTGTGTGTGTGGATGTGTGGATGTGCTGTATTGAGCTCAGGTAAGTCTCACAGGTATGATGTGATGTGATTAGTCAGGCGAGCACTTCTCTTCACTCATCACACTCTTTCACATGGGTTTTAAGCGCAGGGTTTGTACAGAGAATCGTGCTGTTACAGGAAAATTCTCAACGAGGGTGTGGTGTAAGGGGGCGGAGTTACTGTTACCACCCTGACGCTGATTATTTCCTTATAACGGCACGTCCCTGAGCGGGTTTTTTTTATACTGCTTCAATTCACAATTAAATTCTTTAAAAAATTATTATTAGAGAAGGACCTGTCGTACTTTTTATCCGTTTATAGTTATTCGTTCACTCGTGTTTTTTTTGCTTGTTTGTTTGTTTGTTTTTAAAAATTTCTCTAAAAATAAACATTACTGAGAAAACGCCGTCCTGAAGATTAGAAGTCGGACAACTTAGTTACTTACTTAGTGCTTTACCTCTGACTGACACTGGAGACTCCTTCCATAAATACAGAAAACGTCACCACAGCAACAATTAGATGATTTAAAAAAACAAAACAAAAAAATCCCTTAAACCATACAGGTCTCTGTGAAGGAGCTGTTGCTATAGACACAATAACGAATCAGATATGGTTTTCAGATTAGGAATGCTGAACAAACCCTGTAATGCTGGCGTGTTGGTTGAGAATATTATTTCTTTTCATTTCTACACGTTTGATATATATTCAGTCTGATGCTGCTTTTAATCAGCTTTTTTTCTTCTCTCCTACATCGATTAGACCGACGGGGTACCAGATTTGATTGTTTTAATTAATGTATTTATTCTGTTTTTCTCTCAGAAGCAGGTTTCCAGGCTCCGTTTGGTTCTGTAGGTCAGGTGTCTCGCTCACTGGGCAACAGCAGCGCCAGTCCCATATCCGTCTCTTCCTCCTGGGGTTTCCGCATGCCACAGGCGTACATGCAGCAGTCCAACAAGCCCTTCATCTCCCAGGGTACGTGAGCGATGCACGGAAACAACGCTAATCTCGGGTGTCTAATCTTGCGTCTCCTCTGTAAGCATCGTAATGTAAAATTCCTCTATGGTGAGGAACACCTCCCGAGACGACACGAGGAAACTGCACTTTTGTGGTCCTTTTTCTGTAAATAAAACCAAGCCGTGTCCAAACATTCTGAAGCACGGTGGTGGCAGCATCGTGTTGCGGTGGAAAAGGGACTCAAGCACTTCAGAAAACGAAGGAGGAGGATTAGATCTTGGAATACCGACGCAAACGACAACAAACCTGAGCTCCAAATTCGATCCAAAAAACGGCTGAATGAACGTTCTGGAGCGGCCATTACAAAACAGCGATCTGAGCCTGACTAAATTACACCGGTTCTGTCAGGAGGAACGGGGGAAAAAACTCATTGTATTATGAGAAGCTTGTGCAGTTTGACCTGCTGAAAATCTGATCGAGTGAATAAAACTGAGATCAATCTGCCTCTTTGATCATTTCGAAATGACTAATGGGAATTAAAGTGAACACCCTAACAGGCTTAACACGGGAAACATGCCGAGCTGCGTTCGAATATCTTTAGCCGAGGGCCGTGTAAACTCTCGGCCTCAAAAGTATGCAAGGTTTAATTATTATTCAGTATCTTCATGTAGGCAATGGTCCGTAACCGAGGTGTTGTATTTACATTTACATTTATTCATTTAGCAGACGCTTTTATCCAAAGCGACTTACAAATGAGAGTTTAACAGGGGTTTTGATTTTGTCCACAGGTGCAGTGACCAATCAGCACTTCCCTCTGCTGCAGTCCGGCCGTCCCGTCAACCTCAGCTACATCCAGCAGAAGAAATAACGAGCGGAGACGTTCTTTTCGTTCCAAACCAACGCCCGAGGTCCTTATCGAATGACAGTGAAGAGATTAAAAAAAACAACAAACAATTAAGAAACGTCTAAGTTGGCATTTTGTCACAAGACTTTTTAAAATGGATTTTATCTTCTTTTTTTTTTTGTACAGTTTTTACATTAATTTTTTTGTCTCATCACATTGATTTGTGATATGAAATGTCAAATATTTTAATACCCCTATTTTTAAAGGGGTTCCAAAAAAAAAGAAGCAGAAAAGAAAAAGCATTTTTATTTGTTGTGTAAAGTACGGATTTAAAGTTAATCCTGTTTATTTTTATTGGTGTATTCATATTTTTGCTTGCATAAAGGACACAAAGGCTTTGGATAGGAATTTTGTTGTTTTATGAAAAATCAGCATAACCGCTCCATAAGATAACTATGTAGTGCCAAAAGCTTAAAAAAAAAAAAAAAAAAAAAAAAAAAGGGAAAAAAAAGGATCTCTTTCCTCAATCTCAGTAAATGAAGAAAAGATACACAAAAAAAAGAGTATTAAAAAAATCATGAAAAAAGAGCAAGGGTAAAAAAAATCAAATAAAGAAAAAGCAAACCAACGTGCTGGCGTTGTGGTTCTTTATTGTGTTTTCCTCAGAGCGTGCTTTTTATAACGGACTGTTGGGTATAAAATTAAACACACCTTTTTGATCACGTTAAAGTGACTGGTGAGATAAATTACTCAGGTTTCGAGTTTAAAATTTGTCGAGCCAAAAATGAGTGGTAATTACTAGGGCTGTAACGATCGGACGATTGCGATCAACGATTATAAATTGATTCATTATTTTTAAAAAAGGAGCGAGCGATATTTCCATAATTCTGATTGGTTTAAAATGGTCCTCCACTTTTATTTCATTGTTCATGATATTGTAGCTGTAACGTCAAAGCCATGAGAATCGAAATCGAACCGGTATCACGTGAAGCCTGAGGTTTACTCCGCTGATCGTTAGCGTGAAAATAAAATGAACATGTATCACGTGGAAACCCTGAGCTTTACATCCCAAGTAATAATGAGACCGCTGACGATGATTGGTTGAACTCATTTAAGGGGTGAATACTTATGCAAATAACCTGTATAGGTTGCGATCGCATATCATTTTGCTAAATATATTGCTATTTTTTTCCCGCCCCTCCCGCTTCAGTATTATTAGCTTAAAAGTAGTTTCATGGACATTAAATGTAACTATAAAGGGATATGTAGTACAGTACATCATTCTTAATAAATAAAAAAGGTATTGTTGTTATAAGAGGAATAAAACATTAGAGGAGATGTAAACAGAGTCCAGCCGTGTTCCATCTCCGCTACATCACACACTGTTCACCTCTGCCATTACATCATGACTCAACAAGACTGAAATGCGAGTGCGTGACATGATGTTGCATCATACACTTTTGACTCTTTATTGCATTATATTGGTTTATAAAGATAAATAAGCAGATAGTGTAAACCTCTCTCTCTCACTCTATCTCTCTCTCTTTTCCTTCCCCAGCTTAAACATGACTTGCTTTTCTCCCATAGACAGCTCACTGGTCTTCATGTTGGTTTAACCTTTTTATCGCAGTCTTCACAGGTGAAACCCAGGCCTCAGAGCATGAGCAGACATTCAGAGCTCTTCATTGTTTAAACAGTCGCTCTAACAGGACACACCGGGGCAACAAGAAACACCTGTCAGTCACATGACGCATATTGTACAGAAACAGCAGATGTCTGATGAAATCTCAAAGCAATCTATTATTTCTCTTTTGCTGGTTCTTTTTTTCTTTCTTTCCCACTAAAAAGTGATGGGTTCATATCAAATTTCAGACCTGGCTCAATCATAATCTGGTTAATATAGGGGTTTAAATGTCTTTTCTTTAAAAAAAAAAAAAAAAAGAAGAAGTCCTTTCACAACAGCTGCATAGAAGAATTCACACAGGAAATCTCATGATTCCTTGCGTGTACACAACGGTTCTTTAATTCATCTACACGCATGCACAGCCCGTGGCCATATCATATAGTGTATTTTAAACACTTATTTCACTGCAGAGAATGTGTCGGTGATGTATTTCCCTTCTTGAACGATGCGTATGTTATTTGAAGTGATTGTTACTTCGGCAAACAGAATGTTTTGAGCTCGTTTTGAGAAAAACGAATGCAAATTGCTCGCAACATCTGAGCTCAAGGTCAAACAATCCCCAGCGCATGCGATATTCTACTCTGGGGTCACATACCAATTATAATAAAAGTGGCTCTCGCAATGTCAACACTGCGAATGTTAACTTTCGCTGTATGTTGGGTGAACTGATTATTTTCTAAAATTCTTCCCAGAGAATAGCAACACGGTGGCTACGTACTAAACTTCCTGTGTAATTCAGTGTCGGCGAATCCAACGTAATGCTACAGCCTTATCTCTGACACTGGAGACTCCTTCCATACACATTCCGCTTACAGAACACTTAACAGTCCCTGCCAAGAAGTGGTTGCTATAGAAACGATAGTGTATTAGAACGAGGGCACGTTTGATGCATCGTGTGCATGAATTAATGAAACAAAGAATCACACGTTATCTAATCAGATCTGTCAGTGCTGTAGGAAATGACATGTTCATTTGGATGAAGACGAGATACGACCGATCAGAATTTCAGCCCTCGTTTCCTGAGATTTGCATATTTACTACACATGTTAAACAGCTTAGAACATGGCACTTTTTTGTTTAAACCCACCCACCTTTTTTTTTTTTTTACCTGATCAAAACTATCGGAACATGTGACTGACGGGTGTGTCCTGTCGTATTGAATGTTTAAACATTTAATATCGCTGGATGTCTAAGTTTGGTCCAAGGACCAAAAAATGTTGGTTTAAAAAGGATAAATCAACATGAAGATCAGAGGGCTGTCTATGGAAGAAAAGCAGGACATTTTGAAGCTGAGAAAGATACAACAATTTGGGACACTTTGAACTTTTTACTGCAGTAACTGCATGTAAGTGTTTGTAAAGATGAATAAGTAGATGGTTGAAACTTTTCTCTCTCTGTTCCTCAATTTCAACCCCCCCCCCCCTCTTCGCCCACACTCCTTTTCTCTCCCCTACTCTCTCTCTCTCTCTCTCTCTCTCTCTCTCTCTCTCTCTCACACACACACACACACACAAAGAGGAATGCAGTCCAATTACGCCCAGCTCATTTCAGCTCTGTTATGTGTACAGAGGTAAAGGGTGAAACGTGAGGGCGTGACATGCCGTTACAATATTCCTGCATTGCGCTGTCTCTCTCCCTTCCTGTTCCTGTTTTTCCCATATATATATAACAGAACTGTGTGGTCATTCCGCACTCTCTCAGCATGCAGTCTGTACTGAGATATTTGGACCTGGGTTCTGCAGGCCTGGCCTTGTTACTCTGCCTCGTCTCTCTGGTTCTGCTGGAGATCTTCAGGTTGAGTTCCTCCAAGAGCCGTAATCCTCCTGGACCCACACCACTTCCGTTCGTGGGGAACATACTCCAGTTCATGAAGGACCCATTGAACGCTACTAGATCGGTCAGAAACCGTGTGTGTGTGTGTGTGTGTGTGTGTGTGTGTGTGTGTGTGTGTTCTTGCATGTGTTTCTGTGCTTTTCTGCGTATCTCTTGTGTGTTGTACAGAGACAGGGTTGCGTAACAGTGGTGTGCTCTGCCAGGAGTTTACTTCTGGATGTCCTTATTTAGAGATCTTTATGCTTGCTGTAAAATCTGCATGTACAGTGTGTTGCATAAGTATTCAACCCCTTGAACCGTTTCACTTTTTCCAGTGGAACTGAAATGGACTTGACTCGGATTTTAATTCATGAACTGACACAAAATCATTCTGAAGTTTAATTCGGAGAGATGTATAGTGTGTGAAATGGTTTAATTGCATAAAATAAAATAAAATAAAATAACTATACAATGGGTAAACGCAGAAATATTCACACACACACCCCCGTGCGAAATCGTTAAATTAGTTACCATCAGAAGTGACATAATGAGCTGAATGGAGTCTAACATCACAGTCTGCGTGCAAAACAGTTTAAATGCACCTGCTAGAGAACACTCCTAAACAAACAGCGTCACGAGGACCAAGTCCGGGCCAAAGTTCAGGAACAGTATCGGTCTGCATTTGCTTCTGTAGTGTGGCAGATTAACTTCGATTAAGGTTAAAGTGATCAGGAATGTGGGTCAGAGAGACAAGGCGAGCTAAACCTGGTCATCTAAAATATGCTTAACAAAAGATATTATTCAGGGTATGTCTGGTACCAGTCTAATCCATATTTCATGATGAGTCATGTTTGGACATCAGAACTATCACACAAGTTTAGGAAATACCATTTAGACTACACCGTTTTATATATTTTATATCATTTGCATTTGTTCCCCACACACACACACACACACAAACACCACCTGATCTACACGGGAGACCTTTTACTGTCGTATCAAAAGATTCTGAAATCTTATATATATATATATATATATATATATATATATATATATATATATATATATATATATATATATATATATATATATATATATATAAGCATTTGGTGGTAGCATTCTCTTGCTCTTAATCAGCAGGTTCTGGGAAACTGCTCAGATTTGAGGGATGCATGAAGCCATATACAAATGAATCCAATATGTTTTGGTTCTAAAAAGTACTTTGAACACATCGCAGAGCGACGTTAAATCCGACGTGAAATCGTGGTTAACGCGACTCTGCCTGTGCAGACGGTGCAGTACGGTGACCTGTGCTCGGTGTACATCGGCAGGAGGCCGATGATCGTGCTGAATAACATCGAGGTGGTGAAGGAGGCACTGGTCCAGAAGGGTACCGTGTTCTCCGGGAGGCCGTACATGCCTTTAATACACTGGATCACCAATGGCTACGGTCAGTGTTTGTT
Organism: Ictalurus punctatus; assembly: GCF_001660625.3. Taxonomy (NCBI): domain Eukaryota; kingdom Metazoa; phylum Chordata; class Actinopteri; order Siluriformes; family Ictaluridae; genus Ictalurus; species Ictalurus punctatus. The sequence goes on along the minus strand of NC_030430.2, from coordinate 8,134,364 downwards.
TACTCATGTATTTTTAGTGCTGTAGCAGGTTTATGTTTCGTTTTGTCTTCATAACTTTATAACAGTAGTGCTATAAATAACGAATATGTGGTAGCCAGGCTTATCATAAAAACTCCATAGAGTAAGTAGCATAATTACAGCTTTAGGGACTTAATCGTGTAACGTAACGTTAGCATTTTTAGCATTTTTGATTGAGCACAGGATTTAAATGCGCCGTATGTTTTCAGGTGAACCTCAGGTTATATTGTGTAGAAACTGTAGACTTTTACACGGGTTTATTTTCACGTTCATTTTACTGACATCTCTTTTTCAACACGATTCATTTCTCGTGTCTATTTTTTACGCAATACTTTTATTTCCAAATGTGATGTGTTTACAGTAATCCTCGACTCACACATATAACATACACACACATATAATAATAATAATAATAATAATAATAATAATAATAATAATAATCCCTTCCATCTGTCTCAGGTATCTTAGCTGTCACGTACGGCCACATGTGGAAGCAGCAGCGGCGTTTTGCTCTCCACACGCTACGCAACTTCGGTCTGGGGAAGAAAACGGCGGAGGAACGCGTGGCAGAGGAAGCACAATGTCTTATTACAGAGATGCTCAAACATGAAGGTCAGTCACGTAGACAAGGTCCTAATCGGAGTTCACTGAAAGGGCTGTATACTTAACAGTAAGTGTCCCAGTTATGTTTTCTTCCACATCAAATCCATCCCCCTTTTTTTTTTTACCCCCCTCAAGGGAAAGCTTTTAACCCCATGCACCCCATAATGAACGCCGTGTCCAACATCATCTGCTCCATCGTCTTCGGAGATCGCTTCGACTACGACAACAAGCGCTTCGCTAAGCTCCTGGAAATCCTGAACGAAAACATTCGTCTCTCTGGCTCGCCTGTGGGATTGGTAATGCTAATGAGTATTAATGAGTTCATTATCACTGAGCTCTGGACTGTGACATCACATGCCCCAAATCCTCCTTCTTTTACATTGCTTCTTATATACGAAGAAGTCAGGGCCGAAGATCATCAGAAATGCCATTTTTGTACTGTAGAATCATTTTAATTCTTACATTTATTATTATTTCGTTTTTTCTGTAGATCTTCAACTTACTCCCTTTTATAAAATACCTCCCTGGTCCGCACCAGAAGATCCGTCGGAATGCCAGGGCTTTGGTAGAGTTCATAAGAGAAGCGATGGAGGAGCACAGGTCGACTCTGGACACGGAGAACCTGCGTGACTTCATCGACGCCTACCTGGTGGAGATAAGCAAGGTAAGAAGCTCAGACTTACTTCTTGGTGGACTCCACTGTGGGCTTTTAGACTCGACTGAGCTGCACGTGGAAGCTTTCTTCTGTGTGACGGAATAACATCACTTCCTGTCTTGAGCAGCAAGAGACGAACGAAGATTCGACGTTTCACGAGGAGAACCTGCTGATGTCTACCGCCGATCTTTTCCTTGCGGGAACTGAGACCACGTCCACCACTCTCAGATGGGGTCTGATTTTCATGATGAACCATCCAGAAATACAAGGTACTGTAACAGACAGCTGCATAGCGCTGGTGAAATCTTTGTGATGCTTCATGTTAAAACGTTGCTGCTTTTCAAAATCCAAGCACACTGAATAATTCGGTAAGGATCGAACGAGTCTGAATGTGATCGGTGTTGTGTGTTGCGTAATCAGAGCGCTGTCATGAGGAGATCATCCGTGTGCTTGGTTACGATCGCGCTCCCAGCATGGACGACCGCGTGAGCCTGCCGTACACACACGCCACTGTACACGAGATCCAGCGCTTTGGGAACATCGTTCCCCTCGGCGTAATTCACCAAACCACGGAGACGACGCAGCTACGAGGATATACCATCCCCAAGGTACGACCTGGAGAGGATCGTCCTCACCAGATTTGAGTTATCGCTGATTTCCCACAACTTTATTATGTCATTTACTTCTAGAAAAATCCGCTCACTGCATCTGTCATTGGTCGAGTTTAGCTACGTTTCATTTTCATGGGATGGATTTGATATCGTTTATTAAAGACGGACACGTCATACTTTTTCATCTGTTTATATTGTAGTTCTATTTAATGTTACCGGAACGTCCACGAAAAACCGGTTAGTTCCTGTTCTCACTTACTTTACAGCGGCTGCAAAAAAACAGTCGTAAAAAAATGTCAAAAACACAGCTTGAGGCCAAGCATAAACTCAGCTGTCCTGAAGACGTCGTAAAACTTAAAGTTACAGCTGTACCTCTGAGTGTCACAACGCGTCGAGGCTGGAGACTCCTTCCATAATTTACTTACTGTTACTATGGAAACAATAGCGTATAGTGTTAATATAAACCTGCAATTTGGAGCTGCACTACTGTCAGAGTTGCTGTTCTAGAAGATTCATCAACTCCTTCTGACCAATCATCATCAAGAATTCTACAGAGCCGTGCTATAATGAATTTTTTTCTGTTTGTGCGGCAGGAAACTGAGATTTCTGCCAATTTAATGGCGATAATGCTGGATAAGGAGCACTGGAAACACCCGGATACGTTCAACCCCGAGAACTTCCTGGACGAGAACGGCCAGTTCTGCAAAAATGAGTACTTCCTGGCTTTTTCTCTGGGTGAGACACGATGGTTGTTGTAAATCAGATTCGTGGAAAATGAGAGAGATGGAGAGGGTGTGTAGATTTTAGTATCAGGAAGGATTTGTTAAACAATGGGAAGCAGATGCAGGGATGAGCTAAAAATGACGACATTTGATTTTATGCTTGGTGTACCATGAATTTATAATGTGTGTATATGTGTAAAATGTGTGCGTGTGCTGTAGGTCCGAGGGTGTGTCTCGGCGAGTCCCTCGCGAGGACGGAGCTCTTCATCTTCTTCACGTCTCTCCTGCAGAAGCTGCGGTTCTCCTGGCCACATGATGCCCCGCCCATCGATATGGATGGCGAACTGGGTGTGGTCAGGATGGCCCACCCCTTCAATATGATTTGCCGTAGTAGGGAGGGTTCGGTGCCGAGTTCACCCGTAACACCCGGATTATCTTCATTACGTAACAATCAGATGTGAAACACCGCAACTGCTTTTATATCTTGATTAATATTTGTAAATCAAAGTGATTTTACTGACATAAATTCTAAAATATCTCACCTGGATCTACTGCTGCAGCATTGTCTTTACTCTTCCACACGTTGCACTCCATGCAGTTTCTCAAGATTTCTTCCTACTATGTTCCTATGTAACTGAAAAGGGGGCTTTAACTTTGACATTACAAAAAAAAAAGCCATGTTTCTACTTCCGTTTCTGCAATCACATGGCATGGTGAAGGTCATCATCAGAGCGCTCTCAAAACATTATACGTTTTTCAATATTTAGGCAAAATTACTTAAAGGAAAAAAAAACCCTGAAACGATATCTGAGATAAGTTAAGATTTATTTTTGCCATTATACAAGTTTTTATATTTTGAGTATTCTGTTAAATGGTAAAATGTAATTGTTGCCATATGGCAACAACATGCGATAATGAAACTGTTGTATGTGCCTTCATTCATTATATTTTTTTACATTCAAAGTAAGAAAAACTAAAGAGAAAGAATGAAGAATTCAAGAGAAAGACTTAAAAAGATTGGTTTGATGCAAAATATTTAACGTAAACAGGGTTAGATCTTCCATCAGCTATTTTTGGGAGGAGGAAAGAGGCGTGCTTGAACACCAAACCCTTCCAGAAACACGACCGCTGGCATGGAGAGGAGCAGGTGCCGGACGGACGGATGATCTTTCAGCAGTTCGGGGTCGGAGAGAAGAGGACAGGACCTGCGAGCTTCGTTCAGACTGATACCATCTGGCTGCTGCATCAAAAGTTCTGTCAGGGACTTAGTTAGCTGCTGCAATCTAGGATTTGGAGGCGGAGCTACAGGTAAAGGTCAGAGGATCCAGATTTAGATTCATTAGGAGTGATTCTTTCATTCATTCTCATTCATTAGGAGTGATTCTTTCATTCATATTGATTCATTAGTAGTGATTCTTTGATTCATTTTGATTCATTAGGAGAGATTTGTTTCATTCTGATTCATTAGAAGTGTTTCTTTATTCATTCTAAATCATTATGAGTCATTCTTGGACTCATTTCGATTCATTAAGATTTATTCTTTCAGTCATTCTGATCCATTAGGAATCGTAATTTCATTTGTGCTGATACATTAGCAGTGATTCCTTCATTCAGATTCATTAGAAGTCATTCACTCATTCATTCTCATTCTTAGGAGTGATAGTTTCATTCATTCTGATTCATTAAGAGTGATTCTTTATTCACTCTGACTGGAAATGATTATTCACTCTGAATTATTAGTTTTTCTTACATTGT